>NC_092630.1:69025735-69090308 GCF_039555335.1 Amphiura filiformis
ACATAAAAGTTACAATATAAGCTAATATACAACAAGAGGATTAGTATGCATACTTATAAGACCTTGGTCGCATAAAACACAGGTTACACCAAATATGTTTTTTAAATTTTTTGAGTTGACCTGCACGATATCAGATAAATGCTTATTCTCAAATGGCTCCTCTGAATAATAGGCTACCCCTACGGGTCTGCTGGCTCTGTAACAACAATAAAAAGTTCTTTTGATCTGCAAGTGCAATTTTTTCAAAAGTTATACAATGTAGTACAATCCCACATTATTCAGTGCATCAAATTGAAATCGGTCGTATATCAAGGTCATAGTTATCCCCAACCTTTCAGTCCTTTAATGATGTCTTATTTGCATAAACCTTTATAGTGTAGGGGTACACTTTCAGATTTCTTATGAGGAATATTTCTAGAAGGGGGCTTTGTGTGAGACAAAATAATCGTTACCACTCAACTGTGAATCTAATTTGAATATTTGTATATTAATTAGCAAACCTATTAAACTATTTAGCATAATTATTGGTAAACTAGATCTATGCATCCTGAAAGGTATACGAATATACTTAAATTACTTTCCAGCAAATTAGTGGCAAAAATAATAAATATTCTATCAATTTAGCCCAGATGCTGCGGGACGTCGATCACACATTTGTAACAGAACCTACCCGGGAAAACCAGATTCGTGGCTGCTCATACCTGATCTAGATGTCACCTGCACAGTACATGCATAGATGAACTCCTGGATGGGGCAGCTTTAATTAGCATGAGGGCGCATTGATATGTAAATAGCGTATTGTTATTTAAATTTGTGCCCAGACGTATTGAGGGCGACAGTCATGTTATCCAGACGGAGAAATGGCTGCATATGCCGGGCATGTCAAATTGCTGAGTGAAGGCTGATATTCACCTATCTGTATAGGTAATAAGCTAGTATATTTCGTGTACCAGTGTTTATAACAAAAAATTAGTATCATATGAAATATATTAAGTGTATAAACTTTGAAATTTACATGAATTTGAAGAGCAGAGCTTCGAAATCTAGCTAAGTCAGGTGATGTGAAATTCTTCTGCGTGACCCCCCTCTGCGTGGTAGAATTATATTCATAAAAAATTGAATTTAACAGATATCATGGGCAGCTAACCACGATTTATCAGCATTTAAAATATATGTTAATAAACAAAGATAAATAATAAAGAGTACAAATGGCAATTAACTAGTAAACAAGCCTGAATTTCCCGAACACATGATATGTCAACATGTGACCACTATTCAGATTTACCGTAAATATTTGGAGTATTGTTGCACGGCTTGCACATACACTGTGCATTTCTTTACCTCCGTATAAAATCAATAATTCATGCTGGGAGCCAAGTAACATTCTGTCTGTTTAGTGCAGATTGGTATTTTATTTTACTTGAGAGCATAATAGAAATACAGAAGACGGATAAAGCGCCATGATGGAAGGTCAGGTCGGGTATCAAAGGTTATTATAACTTCAAATACTACTTGTATTTCACACCTTGCCTCTGTCACATATTTCCTTCATATTATTGACAGCAAGTCCTAATTTTGACTTTGCTATTGCAAAATGTCATTTCATATCAAATTAGTAGACTTTCTTTGAAAAAACATATCACTGGTGCCTGATGGGAATACCCGTCCGCCATTTCATTAAACTGGATCGTTTTCGCCTGATTTGCGGCCCAGATGTATTGAGGGCGCGCTATACTCTAATTGAACAGGCAAAGTTCGCAAAACTAACAACGTTGTTATTTGCCAATATCAATTAACATGATCCAAGGGGTCGAACATGAATTATTCATAACAGATCGATAACTGGCCTCACTTTCTAGCTAGTAAACCAGCTGAATTTTTCATAGGTTTTGCGTTGCTAATAGAATAACCGTGAATTTAGTGGCACCCCCTTGGTACATGCAAGACTAGGTAAGTCTGTATGTCATGCAAGACATGCTTCTGTCCACGGTCCACTTCAGATCACGGTCCAGTTCATTTTAACTGAACGTGCTGCTGTACAGAGATAAACCCTACAAGCGAAAAGTGTGGCAGTACGATAAGGCCGACTACTGGGGAATGAGAGATTTTCCTGCATCTGCAGACTGGTCTCTTGCACTCCAATCTGATGACCCAGAAGAAGCTTGCAGCAACATCACCACTATCATTAGTAATGCAATGGAGATTTTCATACCAGCTTGTTTTCAAGAAGACTGATGACAAGGTATGGTTTGAAGACCACTGGAAACAAGCAGCAACTAGTGCCGCTTATTCAGGAATCTAAAAAAGAACAACGGCAAGTAAAATAAGGATAAGTTGACAAAGCTAGAAAGGAGTACAATCATGCAGAGAAGGTAGTCAGAATTAGCTATAACAAGTTGAGGAAAGAACTCTCAGATGGCAGCTTCAGCAGCAAGAAATTGTGTAATACTGTTAACACACTTTCTGTTAAGTCCACCAGAGTTGATATACCAATGCTGAAGGATGGGTGTCAAGTCTACACTACATCAAAAGACAAAGCTGAACAATTTTGCCAGACCGTTGCCGCTAAATGTCAGCTTGCCAGCGTAGAAGAATCTGCTCCCTATTCAGCAACATGCTCATGGAAAAGATAGTTTGCAAGGTCAAAGATGTTAGGAAGCTTCTAAGGAATCTGCAACCAGATAAAGCTACTGGACCGGATGAAATCCCTGCAAGAGTCTTGAACACGCTGAAGGAGTGCAGCGCAGAACGTGCATGACCACTCAACCTGCTATTTGAGTTTTCCTTCTCCAAGGGAGTTTTCCCAAACCAATGGAAGACCGCATCTGCCATCCCTATTCACAAGGGAGGTTCGAAGTCGAATTCATCAATGTACCGCCCATCTCTCTGCTCTGCATCATCTGCAAGGTCATGGAGGCTGTTGTACAGAACCAACTTGGAAACCAATTGATATCAGATATACAGTTTGGATTGAGGTCACATTACAGCACAGCTAACATCCTTACCGTTCTGACCCAAGAGTTGTCCAAATCCCTGGACAGAGGCAACTGATTTCCCTGGATATCAAAGGAGCATTTGACAAGGTCAGGCATAATGGCCTTTGCGCGAAACTCATGGCAAAAGGAGTATCCGGCAAGCCGCTCACCTGGATTTAGGACTATCTGACAGATCGTTCCATCAAAGTTGTCTTATCTGACCAGTCATGAAGTACTTCCTTTATCAATATGCATCAGTTCTCCAGTGGTCAATATTGGGCCCACTTTTGTTCTCTGTCTTTATTGATGACCTACGTGATCATGGTGATGAGTGTGAAAACCAACTCTACCTCTACGCAGATGATTCCAACTTGTGAGATTACATCTAGAGACACCCATGAGGTCGTTACTATTAGCCTGAACAGAGACCTGGTGAAAATGAAGATCTGGGCAGACAAATGGAAGGTGACCTTCGAACCATCAAAATGTAAGGCAATAACAATATCAAGAAAGAGGAATCCAACCAAGACAGATCTTCTGTTTAGTACCACCAAACTGGATGAGAAGGGGGGAGTCACAATTGACAGCAAGTTGAACTGGACAAAGCACATTTCTAACATCTCATCCAAAGCAGAACAGAAGCTGGGTGCTCTGAGGAGAGTTGTAAATAAACTTGATGTCAGAGGCAGAGCAGCCATTTACCAAGGCCCAAGTTCGCAATGTGATGGCATACGCCACCTCACTGTCTTGGACGAGTGCCGGCGCATCCACTCGTACTCTAGGATTACTAGACTCTATCAAGAGGAAGAGGAAACAAGTACAGAGCTGAACATCACGTCTCTCCGTCAAAGACGTCAAGTGGCTGCAGCGACAGTCCTCTACAAAATGCGCACCAGCTTGTGCCTACCAGATCTGAAGACACTGCTAACAAAGCCATTTATAGTCAGAAGAGCTAGCCAGTGATATCTGAGAAGATCTAGAATACGTCAAAGTGCGTACCTCTTCCAAGAAAGGAATATATTCTTCTGTCGACTTGCTGAAGTCTGCTTTATGAAACAACACATCTGTCAATGTAAGTGGAAACAGGGGGACAACTGCAAAGCAGGCCTATTTTCCATTACAAATTGTGTGAAAGGTGAAAAAAGCACCAGATAGTCAACTGTGCGAGGATTGTATGCAAAGAATAAAAAAGTTTTCAGTGGACCTCGCCGAACAGTGATCTTCGCAGGACAAGGGAATCAGGATATACATCAAGAACATTGAGAGATAGATCTTTACAATCAACAACAAGAAGAAGGCTGCTGGATAAGTAACTTAGCAAAAGAGTGTATGTATGATTGATTATTATGTGTTGATGTTGACTCACCAAAGTATTATTAAACCATACTTTTCTCTTGATTAAAGACTCAGATATTGTGTTTTGTTGTGCATTCTAAAGTGAATTTGGGAAAAAGGTGTTTTGGCTTTGAGTCATTAATGACTCGTAACAAAGGGCAGAGTGCATTTAGCATCTTATTTTAGGTGTCTGATGCTTTACTGTACCCCTTCACTCTGTGAACCACTAATTGGCCCATGCGGTTTTTCTTAGTGCCTAAGTATCTATATAAGTTCTTGACCCGTAACCTCATGGGCTATTTTTTTTAAATAAAAAAAACCCTAGGAGATACCAGTTTTACCATGTTTACCAGCAAGATGATGTTCCTTTTAATTGTCAGCAGATGAGAGTATACCGTACCACCGTAATATCCACTCTACTCTACTCGCGTGTTGCAGAACCAACTATGGAGACCGTATCCGAACAGTACGGTGGAAATACAGGCAACTTCCAGTGACTGACATCCTACGTCAACAAAGACTACCATGTACAGTGGAGGATGTCATGTTAGGAGAATGGAATACCAAGATGCTTTGTGCACCATGCCGGACTCACGTCCCAAGCGAAGATTAAAAACACGGAGCAACGTAGTACGAAAGGAGCTAAAGTACATGAAACTGCAAGACTGGTGGAGTAAGAGCAAATATCTGTATGACTGGGAGACCCTCTATGCAGTTGGTACTAGTCCTAGGACTGGACTGGACATCAATAAGTAAGTAATCATGTATGATGTATTCATCAATTTCATTGCAAGAGCTAAATGTGAAGAATTGGGGGCAGGGAAGCTTCGATACATAACAGAATTCGTAAAGTCACGAAATATGGAACCACATCGAAAAGAATACGAGGTACTATGAAGATCAAAAACCGGAATTCCATAATGACACCCATCTTTGTAACCGTTTGCATAAACAGATGACAAGTAACTTACGTGGAAAATCTGTATAGAAGAAAACACAAATACCGTAGATGTAAACGATTATTGGAACATGACGCAAATTTAAATAGTGAGGAATATACATTGGATACAAGAAGGCGGAGCACGTGGTGACACGGGAGATGTATGCAAGTGAGACCGAAGACCGAAAAAGGCAGGAAGACCAGACATTGTAGTTTGCACAGCGTTAGAGATATGTCAAGAGGCCCAAAACTGGTTAACGTAGTCTCATTATAATGAAAGACAGAGATAGAAACAATTTATCGCGTCTGATGTCACTGTCAATTACGATCCTTGATTGGCTTACACAGGTTAATCAGCGCGTAAAAGGAAGACCGATCTGATCGGAGAAAAGGAATAGCAGCAAATGGCAAAAAAGTTCGTACTTTTACCAGGCAAAAAGCAGCTTTTCTAGGCATTGTGGACATGGTGCCTTCACCAAAGAAAGTTTCCTACTATAAAGACCTAACTTTTGAGATGGTTTGCATGCCGAAAGGTGCAAAATCAACAATAAGGCGCCCGGTTATAAATCCGCGTTCAGCAAGTCATCATCACGACACTTGTAAACAAACCGTGCTCGAGTTTGATTGACAGATGACGTCAGACGCGATACATTGTCTTTATCTTTGTCTTTCATTATAGTCAACGTATTGAGATCAAATTCGGGAGAGGAGACATGGAATTGGTCAGGATAAAAACGGAATAGCAGAGCTATATGACAGAGAAGATAAACAAACAAAAATAACTGGAAACAATCATTAAATAATTAGGTAATGGTGAATCCAACGGAAGACACAAAACACATTAAGAATCAATAAATAATATGTAAGACATGTAAGAGGATACCTTGAATATACAAACAACTGGAAAGAAAAAGGTATGCCAACTTGATGTGGGGAAATGAATACAGACTATGCAGAAGGAGCAAAAAGTAGTTAACGTTCATAGAACTACCAAGGCCCATAGAAGTGTTAAACCTGCAAAAACAACAGGAATCAACGTGAATTCCAAAGTGCGCAGGTGTAGACAATCGCTGTATATATAAGTAGACACGCTAAACCAAACAACAAAATGTAAGCACAAAAATAGATAAAGTTCGATGGCCCAAAATAACCAATTCCAGAGCCAACAAACAGGTTTACAACACAAAAGTACACTGCACTGGAACAAGTGATGAAAATTACTGTGTACATAAGCAGACAAACTAAACAATGCAGAAAAAACCCGACGCGTCGGTAGCGACGTTTCAAGCAGATAAACTGCTCTTCTTTAGGGATAATGACGTAGTTCAAGAATACATTCAAGTAAAAACTAGTGGCAAGTTCATTGATTACATTACTCAGAGTATTTTGACAAACACTTCCAGATCGAAAATGGGCCTCTACATGGACTGCACTCTTCGGAGCAGCTAAATGGCAATCCATCGCCCCGGGTCCATCGTATTTTCCAACCGCAGAGATTCTGTAGGCAGTCAACAATATAGCCTGCAATTCTTTGGCACAGAGCTCTCAGAGGCAGATAGTGTGGAACATCATAGAGATTCATCTTGGAATCTTATCACCAAGATGGCAAGAACAGCAGCCAGTGTGCTGGTCTCCGCCGAGCTGCACCCTTCCAAGTGTCTGCTCAGAGAGCCATAATTGGTTCAGATTGAAGATAGAGTATGCTAGCATGGCATGACATGGAGCAACTCCTATATCAATGTGAAAGCATCTAGCTTTCACATTGATATAGGATGCAGTCCTGAGGCGCAGATGGTTGGTATTAAGCCAATGATAATGTACATTGGTCTAGAGATAGTGGTTTAAGGGAATGATGCCGATTGCAACACACGTGTGATTGGACGATGAATGCGTCAGGGATGTCTTCTTTCAACAACACTCTTCATGTATGTAGAAATTATGTATATTTGAAAATATCGAAGGCGTTCAGTAGAGTTAACAGTTCGGTTATTGTAAAATGATTGTTGCACACCATTGTTCACCTTGGAAATATCATGAGATTTGTACTATGCTATAGTGATATCAGTATAAACGTGTCAGTCAGATTTGATTTCATCATGTATCGATCTATAAAATAATACTACAATTTATCATCCCATGATGTACATATTATTTTGTACAATCACTCCTCTACATTATTCTGGGCCATATTAAGAACGAAATAATCCTTAGGGTTTTTCCCCGCGTTTTTTTCTGAATACACTTCAACATATAGCTGCACCTGACTGCTCCCACTTCTAACGAATATTGCACCGCGAAATCTGTCTACTTGAATCAGTTGATTTTTAACCAGATGAATACGTAAGAAACTAAAAGGGAAACCGAAATCACTCTATTCAAGTTTTCGGTTGGTAACAAAGGTGAGCGCTTCCGTTGAGAGCGTAGGAACGACAATGGAAAACCACGTGATTAAAACCAAAATGAAACTAAAACCAGAAATTTGAAAAGGCCCATAACTTGGCATATTTAATTATTTGTCTGTGCAGCATGGTAACCCATTATCTGACAAAATTGACAAATTTGCAAACATATCAATCACCATGATCACGTCTGTTTTATATGTCTGGCACATTACTCGAATGTGATCACAGACTGATATAATTACGTCTATTTTTATGTCTGGCAAATTACTATTACTCGAATGTGACATACATGTGCACAAAGTAAAATACATACTGATTGATACAAAGTCTGTTACACATTAAAACAATAAAACAAACAAACAAAACTTGATATTCACTATTAACTATCTGTAGAACAAATATGAATTTCAACAAATGAATTTCAATGAAAAACCTTAACTAATACAGTCTAGACAATGTTTGGTAATATGAGAATATCAAGGTACCACCAACAAGGATGTATTTTGTCTACTCATTTTCTACATGACAATGGTATCGTATTATTCTTAATAATTATAGAATAGGATAATCTGCAAAATATTATACAGGAAGAAATATAAGAGAGAACAAAAGAAAAGGAAGGAAGAAAGAAATGATGAAAGAATGTAAAACAAGAGGCTGTTGTAATTAGCGAGCATATCAATTTCTCAGACAATGGTTTAGGTCGGAACTAAAATGTATAGTTTTGTGGTATTAAAATACTAATTATCATCAAGTTACTATTACTTGGAGTTTGCAGTTTCTTGGTTTAAATAATATTGAGTGCTGAAGCATGAATTGTTTTATTAGTGTTATCTATTTTTTTTTAAATATAATTTTAGCATGCTCTTACTCCAACTATGACAATGGCGTGGTCGGCAAAAGCGTTCTGTCCTTGGTTAACAAGGACAAACAATGTTTTTATTTCATTTTATTTTATCATTGTTATTTTTACTTTTACTGACGTAATCTTTATCCTGGATAATTTAATAAGAACGAAAAAAAGATTAAAAAGAGGTAGTGTAGTAAAGTCCAACTCCTTCCGACGATTCTGTAGTCTCTAGAATGAAGTTTCCGATGCAATTCCAGTCCCACATGCATTGGGTTTTCGTCAAAACAATTATATAAAAAACAATTAACAAAAGGCTGGCCCAACTTTAATGAAAAAACAACAACAATACTACCGGCTATCAGTCAATTAATCAATTATTTTAAAATTTGGATTCCGGTATTCTTTCGGTATTTCCCCTGTTTGTAGTTAATTATTGTGAAATGAGCATTATGAGTGATGAAGTTAAATCCCAAAAGATTCCACCCTATTCTAAGGAAATTAGATGGTGAAGAATATAGAACACGAGTAAAAGGTGGCCATATGCAAATTAGATGGTGAAGACTATACTAAGCACCAGAAAAAAGATGGCCCTATATACGAGGGGGTATGAAAAAGTTTAGAAATGAAGTGAAGACTATATCAATGAAAAAATCACTGGTCCTATATACATTATGGTCAAAAATGGTCTCATAGGTATGTTTACTTTTTTTACAGGTGGCACTAGATGCCAATAACCTGCTGCCCCAGTTACTGCGCATAAACTGAAAGATTGAGAAAATTGAGGCAAGCAGCATTATTAAGATCCTGCTTTTGAAGGGTTGCAGTGCCTAGAAAATTGATGATGAAATGAAAGTTATCTTCGGTGGTGATTGTGATATGTCACTGTCGCTTTTTGGAAAAGGAATTTTTATTTCATCACAGATTTTCTGGGCACTGTAACTCTTAAAATGGAACTTAATCATGCTGCATGCCTCAATTTTCTCCATTTTGCTGATTATGGGGTTACATAAGCAGGTACTGACATCTAGCGCCTGTAAAAAAAGTAAACATACTTATGAGACCATTTTTGCACCATAGTGTACATAAGGACCAGTGATTGCACTGACAAAATTTCATTGACATAGCTCTTTCACTTCTGGGGTATCTAAAACTTTTTGATACCCCCTCGTACAATCGGTGATATTTTACCGATGTGCATTATCAAACATTGCACTGGTCACTATTAACTTGATCTTCAAGAAGCTTTTGACACTGTTAAGGTGGTATTGGATGCATTTTCTAGAAATTAGAAAATGCTTTGAGCATGTTTTAAACAGATTAATTGAGCAGGGTAAAGTACATATCAATATGCCTTTTGTTTGGAGCAAATCGGACATACGGTTTCCATAATACATCAATTTATATTTTCTTTGTATCCTATTGTTTTTGTCAATAATCAATATAGTTAATGAGCTAAAAGGACTGAAAGGCTCATTAATATGTAATTTTGCAAATATTTTGCTAAAATCAATGCATAAATGTTCAGGTACTTTTATTTTGCATACTTTTGCCCTGAAACTTGGTCAAAGTGTTTCTAATATGTTCTAATGTATTATATTGTGAAGCCGCCCTCTAATTTGCATATTTGCATAATTAATGAGCTAATTTGCATAAATGCTAATTAATTATGCAAATATGCAAATAGGGGCGGCTTTTACATTCATAAAAACTCTGACCAAGTTTTGCAAAACAAAATAAAAACCTGAACATTTATACAGCAGCAAAATAGAGTCTTGATTTCCAGTCATTTTAGCTCATTAATTATTGATTATTGATAACAAAAGATACAATAAATTAATATTGTAAAACCGTATGTCCGATTGATTAAAAAATATTCAGTGAGGGCTTTGTCTACTCAATTAATCTGTTTCAAAATGCTTAGAGCACTTTTATAATGCCTCCATAACCACCTTAACAATTACCGTATATCATTCTACTGGAGGCCATGAGCGTTCTGCGGTGGATTGGTTTAGACGTTAGCTGAGTGACAGAAATCGAATTCTGAATGCCAAACAGGTTGACCCTACATGTAATTCACTTCATTTCCTCGTGTGGTGTTCCTGAGATTGCCTTCCTGGGATTGACTGTCATACTTTTTGCACGCTGGATTACGTTCCTAGCGAGATGCGGTCAGTAAGAAGGTAGTTGAGAGATCAAGAACATAAAGCATCATACATTCGCTTTGAGACTTTGGCAATCTGGCAATCAGTGACGCACTCTTCCTTGTTTAGAATTGTAACATTGTGCGGTGTTGATCTCCTTGCCAAGATGTTAAAATTTAGATAATGGGGTTTGTTTTCATATACGTATTTATATAACTTATACAAAGTTTCTTGTCATTTCATTGGTCAATTACTATTGATTATTTTTGCTATTTTTAGAAAACAATTATTGCACTCCGCGCGAGTGCAATTTCCATTGTCCATTGCACTCACTCGTATATAATACTAAGTGGAAGAAAAAGAATTAATATACGAATTATATATAAAACAAATGTTTTTATTTGTTCAATGAAAAGAATATTTTCATTCGGTGGAATATGAATTGTTCCATTCAACTCGGCAAAGCCTCATTAAATGAATATGGATCAGTCCATTTCACCTCATGAAAATATTCTTCCCATTGTACTCATAAACATTCAATATTTGTATTAAAATTATGTGACATTCTCTGGCGTGGGAAGCATATAATTATTATTGCACCAAGACTGGTATAGATCAATATGCAATTCAAATACTACTTTTGGACCTGACACAAGGCGTAGTTCATTAATTCCCATATTGCTTGCGGTCAATGTCAGTAGAAAAGTCTGCAACCCAGCAAAAACAAAACGTTTAAAATTATTTTAAGTATATTTATATATTGTGGGTTTTTAGTTTTGCTATTAAACGTTTAAATCTAATTTCCCCAAGGGTCAAGTGGTCTACATACTTCCAACGAATGGAGCATCAATGGTAAAGTCATTTGCACAGCGAAAACAATATTTGACCCAAGTTGGTTCCTTGTGGGACACCATCCCATACAAGGCGTGGCCCGGGCGTAGCTCATCAACTCCCATAAGAAATGTATCGATAAGATCAATGTGTCAGTCAGGAATACTACCATATTGTTTGCAGCCAATGTCTGGAGAAAAGTCTTCTAAGGTCATGGGACTACGTTTATCGAGTCTTGGCATTCTGAACCTTGGGGACGGATGTACTTTTGCACAGCCTAAATACAAAAAATACAGAGACCATTTCATGTTACAAGCCTCTTACCTCATTTGTGGTAATTCCCAAGGTAATTCTCCTTTTCGTGCTTGTTTTCCATGATACTTATTCGCCGTCAAAATAACAATGGCCGGGCTGTGCACTTTTTCCCCGTTGACAGCTGTCCAATTCCGAGATGTCAAAATGCAACATCTCAACGTCAGTAAAAATAGACACAATTTGGAATACATCCAAGATTTAATTCATAAAATTCCATGAGCTGCACTGAGTAAAGGTCATAATGTGTTCTCGTGCAATTATCATCTTTGATATGAAAAAACCGTTTTTTAGGCGTCAACGCATACGAGCAAATAGTTGCGAAATAAATATACATGGCGAATTTAGGAATGTATGCAAGCACAGACCTAGAGTAACTGATTATAATAATAATCTGTCAATATTAGACTAATATCGGATTCTTTAATTAATTACCAGGTTAGGAATCTCCTTTATATCTCTTATCTCTTGATAATACAATACAGTTTTTAAAATAAATTGGACTTGGGTCACAAGATAATTAGTTTGTGACAGCTATGGAATTCCCTCGCTTGAAACACGTGTACGATCATATTGATAATACATTATTTAATTATTATTATTATTATTACACGTGTATGATATCTCAATATTTATAATTAAATACATTATATAATTATCATTAAAGGGCATATCTATTGCAAAAACAAGTTTTAACTCCATTCCAAGAGAATGATTATTACATTACAAGTTGACACTCGTTGCAATTGTTGTATTCGTATTTCTCCTGAAAAAAGAGAAATTGTGTTGGTAAAACGCTCACGAGCCCTCGATATGAGCTCTTTTGATAGTCAGTCATGTGTATAATGCGCGACCTTGTACCACGAGAAATCGGGAATGTTCACAAAAGGCCATTGAAATTGTTTATTTGCATAATAAATACAATATGGATATACATCACGCTCAAATTCTAAGCTCGCACGGTAACATTGCTCAAAAATATTTTTTTTATTTTTTAGTCCAAATATTTCTACTCAAGTTGATATACATATGAATTGTAATATCACAATTTACTAATATATAATAAAGCGGCGCCCTGATTTTATCCATGTGTAAAAACCATTTAATTTGTAATACTTGATTCAGAGTTTTTGTCTGATAACAAAAACAGTATACGTTCTTTGCATTGAGTGTGTTGACAGTCCATTCTCTCAAAGCTGGCACACTTCATTTCATGACATCACACTATTTTCTAGGTCAAATCTGTCTCGTTCGAAGGAACTCACCGCTTGCAGTTTTTGCGGAATATCAATTTTAAACGACTTATTTTCTCAAAAAAGGATTCATTTTCATTGTCCTCATAATATTAGCTTGCCAATGATATGATGTTGTCCGAGCAATATATATGCCCTTTAAATGAATATTTTGTGGTGTTTTACTTCAAATACGGTAGTTAATGTAATCACCTGTACCTGCAGGAGGAACGCCTCCTCACTATCACTAATTTTCCACCTCACTCCTAAGCTGCTCATTCAGTCTGCCAAGCAATGCCACCATGTGCTGTAAGCTCATCCCTCCATCTCCTTCGGTTATTTAGGGTCCAATCTTTTAGGTTGTTTGTCTACCTGTTGTCATACAGCTACACTTACACAAAGAATATTATTATTTTGATACTTTGAGCCGCAACCTAAAACATTGTTTTAAAATGTTACGTACTAATCATAATGCTGCGTATTCGTGCACACTATTTGAAACTAAGTTTTGCTTACCTCGACAAGTCAGGTCAAGAGAGAACATGATGCTGGGTTCGTCATAAACAAGATCATCTGCTATGTTCTTCTTATGGTTCAACCCTGTCAGGGACAGAGTCATTTCACTATTCCTCCAAATTCACCCCTTCAACACCACAATCGTGTACGTTCCAACATCTACTGGTCTGTCGATGTTTTGGAAGACTTCTACGGTCAACTACATGACACAGTAGACATGACCCAGGGAGACTTGAATACCAAAATTGGTCAATCCGACATCAAGAACAAGGTTATTGAAAGATTTGGAATAGGAGAAAAAATAAATGAACGCGAGAACAGGCTGGAAGAATCTGCCAAGCAAATAATTTCATCATAGGCAAAACACACTGTTCCAACAATACGCTGGCAGGTTGTGGACCTGGGTGAGTCCAGGACCCGGGGTCCAGGAGACATAGTACGCAACGAAATTGAGTACACAATGGTTTAGAGGAGATGGTGCATCTGTCAATAGCATCATAGCATACGAACAGGTGCAGATTGTGGTAGTGACCACCAGCTACTTATTGTCTGCATGACGTTGAAGCTAAAAGAGAAGAAAAGGTGAACTCTACAGCAGGGGCGTAGCCAGCCTTTTTGGTCGGCAGAATACAATTTCGGGGGCACAGACATTTTGTATTGTACACTATTTTGGCACATGATCGAGCTGAATTTTGATAGAAAACGGGACAACTTTTCCTTTGCCCTCCTGATTTCCCTTTCATTTTTTTGTCAGAGGGGCACTTTTTTCTTTCATTTTGTTTACAGCATTTTTAAACATTTCCTAAATGCTTAATAACGTACTGATTCCTAAAGAAAATTCAAAATAAATTAAATTGCTCTAAGTTCACCCGGTCTTTCTTGCGTGAAAGTAAAGTGTTTCCGGTATATTTTCCCGGTATATTTTCTCCATATTTCGATATATTATTCAACTACCACAGAGCAAGTCGACCTGAAAATTCATATGTATCTCTTAAAATCAACGTGTTACCTTTGGTACATGCTACCACAAATCGAAATAAAAATGAAGCAATTACCTATTGCTAACATGGTAAAATGCATACTCGTAGCCCAATCTTGTACATCATAGCACCCAGTTTTTGTTTGTGGTTTCGAAATGTTGCAATTAAACATTAGTTCTTTCAAATATGAAACGCTAAAACCCAAATCTAGAACAAACAATCATATATTTAGAAAAATATAGCAAACTTTTCATGATAGAGATTGGACCCAAGACAAAGCACACCCAAATTAAGTGTCAATTCAGAATTATCCCACCATGGTGGAAAAAATCCCATACTATACCCACTACTGCCACAAATTGTGGGAAAAGACATCTGGGGTCAACCACTTCTGACGTGACCTGATTAGCACCTACAATGAACCACTTTTGACGTGACCTGATTAAAGGCCCATTCAGTGATTTGCTAATCCGGACGATCGTAAAAATCATCCAAATTCAGATTTTGGTACCTTTGACTTTGTCATACATGTGCTAAAATAGCCTGCTAGTGGTTCAGCCGAAAGCTGTGTATTTAAGACAAAATAAGGCATTTTACATGAATCTGTAATTTATATACTGACAGTATATAAATTAGCTACATATTTGAATGTGGTTTCAACTTCGTCAATACTGCTGTTTTCTTCGATTTCTGCCATTTCAGAAATACCAAATGACAATTTGAATGATTATCCTTCACTTTTAAGCAATTTATAGACAATTTTATTTTTTTACACTTGCGCTGGAATCACTGTAATGGGTCTTTAATTTACAAATCTACATAACAATTAGCTATTTGTTAAACATGACAAGATAACATGCTAAACCTGCCAAGTAAATGTGTGGATTGCGTGTGAGTTATCACATACAAATATTACCAACTATCAATTTGTCAATGTTTGTGCATGTTTGTATTTTATGTATTCCCTACAAGGATGGGTGAATTAAATTGCGTAATGTCATGTCATGAATGTGTAGGTTGCAAAGGGAAAAGCTCATACGATCGTTCAACTAAATTATAAATTTTGTATATTATTGGTCTAAATTTTGCCATGATACTCAGTCTTGCAAAGGCTTTAAACCACATTTTATACACTCCACGATAGTGAGAACCAATCAGAGCAAACGTTAGTAAATTACTAGCCGTGCATAATTGTTGTACAATTGCACGGGCGCGCACTCCGCGTAGTACGCGCAGTGCTTTTGGACGCGTTCATTTTACTTGGGAGTTGATGCAATTATACTTGTTTACATTTTCCAACATTTTTAGTGACAATTTTTAAAATAGCAAAAATCAAGGGATTTCCTCGTGTATGAAATAGGTTAATAAATGCGTATCACTTGTTGCTCGAGAAATTGTACAAAATAATGCACTTGTACTGAGATGATGATGCGTCTAATGTACACCCCCCCTTCGGGGCTCGTGCATCAGACGCATCAACATCTCAGTACGCGTGCATTATTGTGTACAATTTCACTCCCAACAAGTGATCCGCATGTATTAACCTATAATTGAAACAGTGACCTTGCACCACAGAACAAATTGAATATGTTCCGGTTATCATCAACTATTTGAATATGGATACCAATGACTGCCGGGAAAGTCTGCCTGACGTCGTGGAAAACCAGCTGATGACGGCGAGGAAAGACCGCTGACTGACTAGAATAATCTGGCATTGCGGATGGGTGCGGATGGCGGGGTTGTATTATATATATTGTGACCCCCACCGGTCATCCGAGAGAGGATGAGGTGTGGCAACGTGTTTTCTATGATCAATGATATTCCAATTCCCCAGACCAAGATAACATGATTCTCCTGCATCTACAGCAAGATAACATTAGCAATTTCTAGCGGAGTTGCATTATTGACAGCTCAATTGCATCATTTTTCGCCCTGATGTGGCAGTGACGTCAATTACGTGTACGCTAGCGCTTTGAGAGAACGCTAGCGATTTCAGGCTGTGAATGAAATATGCATTGACGTCACTGCCACATCAGAGACTGGGTGAAAATTTATATCGAGAAAACTATCAGTCTCCATGTCAGACGAAAAATAGCCAGGGCAGATATTTGGGCAGATTCAGCTCAAGCATGCCGTGAAGAAGCTATTTGAGAGGCAAATATGAAATGACCTGCAATGACAGGAATTCGATTATGACATCACTTTGATCTACATGATATCTTGTAGGGAACGCCGACGAGAAAGCTGGAAGTGATGGGTAACTTTATCAGCGTTATTCTATGATGTTGGTAGAACAACAAAGCTTGGCGTTAATGAGCAGAAAATTAGGCAGTCGGAGAGATATCGAGGCGACAGAATGAAATACATCCATGCTTAAGCATGTTAAGATGAAGACAGATGAAGACAGTAAGGCAGCAATGGAAGAATGCTAGTCATGAAGAGCGCCAAGGGCTTGCTGAGCGTCACCAACTACTACGTAAGAAGCAAGCTTTATTAAGACGAATAGAACAGCAGAGGAAGAAGAGGGAACGACAAAGAAGGTGATTCATCAACAACCCATACCAATTCACCAAGAAGCTTTTTGAGAGTGGTGGCCTTAATTTGTGTATTTTAACTTGAGAATACTTATTCTGATTGAAACTACAGTGTGGTACAAAAACAACTTAAACCAATTTGGAAGGTTCATTGCTTGGAGTTCAGAGCAGCTATTCTCAAAAGTGTAATATAATCTAAATAAGTCATGATATGACTATTGCCAGCTTTGAGAGAATGGACTGTCAACACTCTCAATGCACAGCTTATACTGTTTTTGTTATCAGAAAAAAACACCTCGGAATCAAGTATTACAAATTTAATGGTTTTTACACATACGGATAAAATCAGGTCGCTTCTTTATAATATATTAGTAAATTGTGATATTACAATTCATATGTATATCAACATGATGAGAAATACTTGGACTAAAAATTAACAAAATAATTTAGATCAATTTCACAGTACGAGCTTAGGATTTGAGCACGACATACATATCAATAATATGCAAATAACCAATTTTTATGGCACGGGAACTAACCTTTTGTTGTCCCTTCCCAATTTCTCGTGGTACAAGGTCGCGCATTTTATACACCAATGCACATAAAAAGAGCTATTGTGTATGTACTGCTCGTGAACATATAGTGTCCTACACAGTCAGTTTGGTTACGCGTATTCAAACTGGCTGCGGAGGAGACTACTCTTCATATACTGTACGTCATCCGCCTGCTGCATTGGAAATCAATTTCGTTTCGAACGGGGGGTACCGTACGAACCAGCATTTTACCAACACAATTTCTCTTTTTTCAGGAGAAATACGCAAAAAAAATTGCAACGACTGTCAACTTGTAATGTAATAATTATTCACTTCGAATGGAGTTAAACTTGTTTTTGCAATAGATATGCCCTTTAACCAGACCGGTCAAGCACTTTCTGTGTTCCTGTGGCTTCTGTGATTAGCTTCTGGGTCTTTCTAAAGCCAAGGCCGGCTCTATCTGTTTGTCCTTTGCACATCTCAGTTAGAATTTAGTTGGCGTTCTCTCGCCCAATTAGTTCATTCATGTTTATCTAAATTAAGCGCCTAAGGTAAAGTCTTTTGTGTTAGAGTGTGACAAAATGAAAAAAAAAGCTGCCGTCGCTTACATATCAGAGGAATGTCCTTCTGATATCAAATAGCTTTGATTTTTCTAAATTTGCGATACAAACAAATGCAAATTTTTACAAAGCAAGACGCTTTGTCCATATGGGGATACGCCATCACCGTCAAAAGGGTGATCTATGTACCCCCAGATGATCAAACTAGTCTGTAGTAAGCAGACGGGGTCCGGCACCTCTAACCCTACCATGCAGCTGGAATCACTTAACCCTAGCTAACTGGAGTTGATATGAAGGAATGAGAACAAGTAAAAGATGTGGCTAGCTGACCTGCCTGATCTGGCAGAGGATACTGATGATGCACTTCGCTTTCAGATTATCTACTCCTGGGAATGTACTTGGACCACACCCACGACGATCCGGATTCTGCAGCCTCTGACGCTGCCCTGCTAATTGACTTTATCTCTCTTCTGTTGAAGCCTAGATCTCGCAACCACTTTTTCAAACAGTGTGCAACAAAACCACGGCAGCCAACTTCGAAGGGGTATCAAGAAGTCTTCCAACCTCTATTCTTGCAGTGTGCTTTCAATTCTGAACACTTTTCTCTCACGAGCATCATCAACGTTGTCTTCCCATGGGACAGTCAGCTCTCCAATGATCACTTCAATTCCAGTCTCTGATGACAATATCTGGACGCAGTGCAGTGATCAATATCTCTCTTGGAAATCCTCCTTTGCCATCCAGATCAACCCTAATGCACCAGACGTTTGCTGAAGAAAGGATGCTCGATATTGAACTGGAACTGTATGGACTGAGAGTCCTCCTTTACAAATGACATGTAGCGCTTGATGTTGGTTGGAGCTTTGAAACATTATTTCGATCAACTTGCAGCTAAACTGCCTCCACTATCACTCCGAGGATGTTATTATGCCTCCAGGTGTACATACCACTCGCAAGAGCAGGTGTACATGATTAGAGAACATATTGCAAAGTACCCTTCTTTCTACATGCATTGCAACAGTCCGTCTTATTGTTGGCAATAGATCATATGTTGACCTGCACAGAAATGAGATGCGACGAGGTTCCACCTGTCAAAGCACGTTCCAAAACATGTATCGTTGTTCACAATTCTCCCACCGTGTCCAAGTGCCTTGCTTAGCTTGACCTGGCACTTATTACGAAGAATAAACAATTAAAAAATAAAAGCACATTGCTTGTTTGTTTAACCGGTCGGTCTGGGCGGACACACACATTTGCTTAACGCCTGTAATTATTATTGTCTGTTTAGCATCACGGTGCGTCGTGCGCATGTTATTTATGAAACTAATTGATTATATAACACAAATAGTAAACATCAACATTTGTTTACTAGTACTACCCTGGTATCAAAACACCGATGATTTTTTGATATATTTCTGGCGCGCACACTTTAGCCAGCTGACAAAAGAGCAAAGTCTATAACCTACGAGGGGGTATCAAAAAGTTTTAGAAATCGCACAGAAGAGAAAGAGCTATTTCAATGAAATTTTGTCAATGCAATCACTGGTCCTTATGTACACTATGGTGCAAAAATGGTCTCATAAGTATGTTTACTTTTTTTACAGGCACTAGATGTCAGTACCTGCCTATGTAACCGCATAACCAGCAAAATGGAGAATAATGAGGCATGCAGCCGTGATTAAGTTCCATTTTAAGGGTTACAGTGTGACCAAATGAAAAAAAATCTGTGATGAAATAAAATTCCTTTTCGAAAAAGCAACAGTGACATATCACAATCACCACCGAAGATAACTTTCATTTCATCATCGATTTTCTAGGCACTGCAACCCTTCAAAAGCAGGATCTTAATAACGCTGCTTGCCTCAATTTTCTCAATCTTGCAGTTTATGCGCAATAACTGGGGCAGCAGGTTATTGGCATCTAGTGCCACCTGTAAAAAAAGTAAACATACTTATGAGACCATTTTTGCACCATAGTGTACATAAGGACCAGTAATTGCACTGACAAAATTTCATTGATATAGCTCTTTCACTTCTGGGCGATTTCTAAAACTTTTTGATACCCCCTACTTATTTTTCTATTGCGTCACGGGTTTCAGGATCAAGTACGTGGTTGTCCTCCTAGCAAACACAAACGTGAAAACGTTACAAACGTGTTTTGGGGTTTCGTCAACGTTTTTAGAACATTTAAATGTCGCGTTATATAAAGATCCTGAAAATCTTTTTTTTAAACGTTTCATAATTTATGGAAATACACTAGAGGCAACATTTTTTTTAAAAATGTTGACAAAATGTTTTAAAAAAATCTTAAACGGTGTCGTTTCTCCTTTAATTCCATTGGTTCTTGTTCGCGTTATATGAGACAATAGAGCACAACCGGGTTATGTAAACATTTTTTGAAGACATTTTGTCAACACTTACATAACATTGTGGTAGAACTTTTGCAGCAAGTTTTTTTAAATGTTTTTCAATGTAATAACAACGTTTTATACAATTTATATACGCTTTTAGTAATATTCGAAAGGTTTCTGTACGTTTTGTGTTTGCTGGGTTATATCTGTCAATCAAGCCTTGGATAAATAAACTTGAGATAACGCGCGACATTTCATATCAGTAAAACGGATGCTGCTGAAGGGACATGATATGGAAAGATATTTTTGATGTTGATATTACATCATACTATTGAAAGTGTTTGACCGTTCAGAAGTTAAATTTTGACAAAGGTATCGCTTATGATTCTCCTAAAAAAATCTGACCATCACCATCATCGCAGCCGGTCACAAGCTTGCTCCAATAAGATCTGTCCCGCGCTTTTTTTAAAATCTCAGCTGGGGAAAGAGTAATAGACCTGTTGATTAGTTTGCGATATAAATGGTAAAGTACTCTCTGTCTTTCTTGCCTCCTTTTGCCATGTTGCGGGTCATACAGAGCATAGATATTTATTAGCTCATCTGATGGTTTCCGGAAGATGTGCCCAAGCCATTTCATATGTCGTTTTTGGAAGAGGTGTGATAGTGGCTGTTCATTGGTCATCTGATACACAGTCACATTGGATACTCTAGCATGGTGACGGATCCACAGCATCAATATGTGGCAGTTCGTGGCATAGCTCTTAATGTAGTCCTCCAGCTTCTGTGTGAGAATCCATGATTCACAGCCATAAACAATATTTAGAGGCAAGCTGCAAGAAGATATTGATCAGCGGGGATGTGGCTTGATTTCCAGATTCTGTCAAGTTTCCAGAAGGCAGCCCACGCAAGCTCTGCGTCTGCGTCTTCTAATATCACTTTCGTTGGAGGCCACCATGGATCCAAGGTAACGGAAATCTTCAACTAGCTTGATTTCTTCACCATCCAAAATCGGACCATCTTTGCATGAGTTTGGTGTAATAGTCTCTGTTTTTCCAATGTTGATGAGTAGGCCGACATCCTTAGTTGCTTCACTGTGAGCTTGTACATGCAGCTGGGCTTCTTCCTTGCTGCCAGATAACAGGGTAATGTCATCTGCAAAGTCAAGATCATTCAAAACTTCGGCAGACTCCTTCCTATATCTTCTTGGGTGAGAGACAAAGCCATGTCCTTCTTCAGCTTTTTCAGCAGGAAGTCCATGATGATAACAAAGAGCAAGTACTCCTGTGGTAACAGCAAATTCCTATAACTAATATTATTTGTCTAATTTAAATTTAAAATATAATGTAAATAGTGCCCTCAATTTGCACACAAATGTAAAGTTTATAGAATTAAAATTACCACAAAAAGCAGAAAAAGATGAATAATTTGATATAGATAAAAGAAAATCTATTTAATAGAATTCTATTATACACCTTGGCAGCGATGGACATCAGACTAATACCTCGGTAGTTTGTCATTAAGGATAGGCCCCTTTCTTTGTAAGCAGTGGACTTCGGTTGTATATATAAATGCGCATATATAAATGCGCACGTGACATCTACAAGTCGCCATACCGTATTAAACGATATAAGGTACCCGGATGTACATAAACTCCCCGTGCAAAAGTATAGGGAAATGACAGGTCGCAAGGAAAATTGCTTTTGCAAAATAGTGGCATTGATTGCAAAGGGTAAAATAACTTGACCCGAAAGATAAACTCTTTATCATGTTTATTAACGTTTTCCATCACGGAAAATAAAATTAACTACGGAAAAGCTAGATATAGCTGATTTACAAACTTATATTTCATAATTTCCGTGCTAAATGGGCGTGCCAATTGGCCATATCTATGACGTAGTGCTGGTTTCATACTATCATGCTGCTTGCCGCCGAGCGGCGTGACACACGCGCATTGTAGACAAACAGACACAATCAAGACTTGTGAATGGATGATAAGTCATGCCTCTTGTCGCAACGGCATGAAAGTATGAAAGGGGACATGATTGGCTTTAAGGTCAGAACTGTGCAGGCGGCGGATGACATGATCGAGCCGGCAACTTGTGAAACCTTGGGTGAGAGACAAGCCGGCCGTATGGCATTTTCCAATATAGTCGGTTAATTTTGTGGGGTTCATTATCGAACCCCAACGGTTTTAGCTTGTATTTATATTATTTATCAACATAGGCCTATTTGTTTGTGATATTTCAAGCGTTTTAAAATTTCAAAATAATCCCATTCAATTACACGGTTGACGATGAAAATTTACTGAATTTAGAGAATGCAATGCGGCCACCACCTGGAACTGTGGTCGCAATTTCAGATGATTGACAGTGAGGTAACACGAACATGGCACTGGCCATCTGGTCACGTGCGCATTTATATATGCGCATTTATATATACAACCGAAGTCCACTGGTAAGTGGGATAATGATGTTAGTATTCTAATGTGTTGGTGCATCATATTTGGCAAATATCTGCATGTAGATTTCATGAATGGTCTCTTTAAAAAAATCACTACTATTCTTCAGGAATTCTGCCGTGAAGGAGCTGTCACACCAAGGTGCTTTCCCAAGTTTCAGGGTCCTGATGGCTTCTACCAAGCTGCAAGAAGATATTGATCAGCGGGGATGTGGCATGATTTCCAGATTCTGACAAGTTTCCAGAAGGCAGCCCACGCAAGCTCTGCGTCTGCGCCTTCTAATATCACTTTCGTTGGAGGCCACCATGGATCCAAGGTAACGGAAATCTTCAACTAGCTTGATTTCTTCACCATCCAAAATCGGACCATCTTTGCATGAGTTTGGTGTAATAGTCTCTGTTTTTCCAATGTTGATGAGTAGGCCGACATCCTTAGTTGCTTCACTGTGAGCTTGTACATGCAGCTGGGCTTCTTCCTTGCTGCCAGATAACAGGGTAATGTCATCTGCAAAGTCAAGATCATTCAAAACTTCGGCAGACTCCTTCCTATATCTTCTTGGGTGAGAGACAAAGCCATGTCAGAAATTTGTATATAAACACTGAACTTCTGGGGTTGTTGTAGAGCACTTTTATTGCCTTCACGAACGATCTTCTCTGGGATGCCATGTCTCAAAATAGCGAACATCATGTCCCTGTCAATGGAGTCGAAGGCTTTTCGAAAATCAATGAATGTTACAAATAGGGGTAACTGCTGGTTCCTTCCATTATTCTTCTCAAGATTTCTTCCAGAGGTCATCTGTGCTGTTGTTCTGTCCACCATCTCTCCTTTTCACTGTAGTGGTCCTTGTAGATATCTTGCCAGCAATAATTATTATGGCCAGCAACTATGGGGCACGGTGGCACAGCGGTACAGGCTCTGCCTTGCCATTGTGTTGTGCTCTTGGGCACGGCACTTTACCTTACTTGTCTCTCTCTACTCAGAGGTGAAATGGGGAGATGTTATGAATTATTGTCCATTGAGCGCCGGCCATAGGTATGATGAGCATGCCTTGGGCATTGTATGGCAGCTGACATATTCTTACGACAGCGGAATAATGTAAAGTGCTTTGATACACGTGGAAGGCACTGTATAAATACCAACATTTAAAAAAATCAATTGTATTGATGATGTTCCATACCCTGTTGGGCTCTCCGCCTATGTCTGCTTCGGAGAGTTCTTCCATCTGTTCTTCGAGATGTTTGATTTCATCATCATTATATGAGGCTGTCAGTTTGTTGCCATGGTCGCGTCATATTTTCTTTGAGGCCTGTGATCTAGAGAGTTTGTACCTGGCCTTTGTTGAGATTTTCCGTTTTCTCACTAACCCACGATGGAAGACTAGAGTGTTTCCTCTTCATAATAATTGTGACATCTTCAACGCAGTCGGTCAGTGCCTCAAAGATGTTCTTCATGGTGATGTTGAATTGATGTTGAACTGCTTGATCTTTTAGCAAATTCCAGTTGCATCTGGCATGTTTTGTTACCTCCAGAAGTCCTTAGGTTCTGATTGAACTTGGCTGTCACAATTCTGTGATCTGAGTAAACTTTTACTGTTGTAGGCTCTGCAGTTCCTTGCTAAGTTAAGCCATTTGCCACACATCAGGATGTGGTCGATCTAACTGGGCTCTGCTTCCCACGGTTGTTTGATAGCATGTAAAACTACGTCATTATTAAGAAAAGGCGAACAATGATGGCGCTATTTATCTAAATCGTGTTGTCATCTTTACAAGGGGTAGACACTGGTATAATGACATTAAAACATCAGAAAAAGAGTAACAAATACAACCAAAAAATTCAATAATAATTTATGTTAGGAATAACTCAACTTAACCGAATAACTTTGAATATAATTTGGCCAAATTAAATTTAAAATATATGTAAATAGCGCCCTCAATTTGCACACAAATATACAGTTTATAGAATACAATTCAACAAAAAAGCAGAAAAAGATGAATAAGTTGAAAAAGAAACGAAAATGTATGTTAAAAAGAGCTAGAAATATAATTATGTAAATTAATAAATGATTACATCAAACAAATTCCACTGGAATGCTCCCTATGTCACTAGGATATATTTTTCCGTGAAAAATCTGTGACCGCTTATAAAATCTGTGAAAGATCTGTTGGATATCGCTCATTCTACAAAATCCGATCCAATCCACTATAAAAATTGAAAAAATAAAAGTTGTTCAAAAAGACCTGCTTTTTGTGTTTTTTAAGAGTAAATGTATCACTACTTTCAGATGTAAAAAATTGCCAACACCACTTGCATATTTTTCTTTCAGGAAGTCATGATGTTTTTTTACACTAAAACCCAATGTAATGTGAGCTACGTTACCGACTACAAAATGGACTGGTTTTACTCAATCCAAGGTCATAAAAAGCAAACTAAAGATCACTTGAGTGAAATGTAAAACAGATTTCACCATTTCATAGAAGTTTTGAAGATGCGTAAATGAGTGTGTAACGTAGCTCACAGTAACGTAGTTCACTGGGTTTTAATGTTTTTAATGTGATTTGCAAACGTTAGAACATTATGTCGGTTAATTCTAATATAAATGGGGTTCGACCACTGGTAGCTTTCACATATTATTAGGAAGTACATGTAATACAAGTGCATACTATAGAATCCTGGTAACGTAGCTCACCAATCTTAACATGGTCGGTCGAAATTTCAATGTTTACAACATTTCTATGCCAAAACTGCTACAGCATCACGATTTTTACTGTGATTTAAAAAAACCTATGAGTGTTTTCCTTTCAAAAACCGCAAATTACATTGATACCTCTGTTTTAATTCTTTCCAATAACATGTGTTAAAAAGGGGTAACGTAGCTCACAGCGGTTTGGTGGAAAGTGATTTTAGAATTACACAAAGACGTTTTAATCACTAAAAAATAATGTTGATAAACAATATGATGGTGCGTTATCTAATTAAAAAACAACAAATATGTAAAGAAATCGCATTTATTCAAAGAAAATATTCAGGGTTAGATGTGACACTTGAGCAGTGGAAACGCATTTTTAGCGATTTTTGAGCCTTTGCAAGGGTTAATCAGGCTGAAGAAAGCATTTAAAGTATGGAAAACTATATATGTCCGTGTAGATCTCGTTGAGTTCTACCAGAAAAACAACATATTTGATGCCCTAAATGCTCGACAAAGTGTTTGTGGACCAAAGAATGGAAAAAAGGCTATTGGCACCGGATTTTGTAGAATGAGCGATATTCTCTCTTTGCCTACATTCCTTGCCTCCTCCCAATTGATGATATGATTATTGTCCACAACATGGTCAGTTATCGCAGATTTATGGATGGTAGATTGCGAAGCTTTCCTGTTGGCTCTGGTGCGGATATTGGTAGCGACTTTCTCTGCCTCTTTCTGAGAGTGACAAATACACAAGATGGATAAAGGAGGCCATCACTATCAGAAAGCAAGGAGCAACAATGAACCGAGACGAGGGCCAGTACAAAGTCACATCTATGACGACCTGTTGATGGAGAAATCGTCTGGCAATTCCGTTGCCAAGCAGCGATCAACAACAGCTGTTCAGCGATCATCACATCAACAGTAGCATTGAGAAAGATAGCTGGTAGCTATCGAAACGTCTGCACGTAAGTGTGTTTAACTTGGACTAGTATATGAAAAATATAGTTTTATGGAACAGTCCTGATGAATTTATTCAAGAGTAGATATTTAGTTCTCGACCAGGTTTCAGCGCCGTAAGTCATGGTGGGTAACACACATTGATCATACATACGCCTCCTCAATGTCATTGGTAACTTTTTTTATCGCAAAGAATGTCTTTGTACCTGCCAAAACAACACCAGCCAGCCTTGATTCTTAGTAAGACTTCCTCTCTTGTGTTGTCCTCCATTTTGACTGTCTTGCCCAGAAAGTTTATTGTCAATTTCAATGGACTCTCTAGTGTCAAAGTTGGTCATGTATTTCGTTTTCCCTGTGTGTATTTTTAGTCCAATTTTCCTGCTCTCAGTGTCCAAACTATTTAGCTGAACTTCCAAGTCTTTGACTCATGGTCATGTAACTTGTAAGGGCTACATCATCTGCAAACCTCAGGTCGGTTAACCATTCTCCATCGATGTTAATACCTCTTTCTTCTAAATCTAGTTGTTTGAAAATTGATTCCATGGCAGCTGTGAATATTTTTGGAAAGATAGTGTCCCCTTGCCGTATTCCCCTCTGTATGTGGATAGGCTTGGAGACATCCGTATCTATGTGGATTGTAGCTGTGGCGTTTGTGTAAATGTCTTCTAGAATCTTACCATTCCCTTCGTTAACTCCAACCTTTCTTAAGGCTGCAAATAAGTCACTATGTACCACCGAATCAAAAGCTTTTTCATAATCTATATAGCCTATACAAAGCTTCCGCTGATACTCATTTGCTTTCTCAATCAGTTCGTTCAAAGCATGCAGATGATTAGTTGTTGAAAAGCCCTCTCTGAAGCCTGCCTGCTCTCTAGGTTGATTTTCATCCAATATTATCTTGATTCTATTCTGAATGATTCGTGTGAAAATTTCATATGCACGTGATAGCAGACTAATTGGTCGGTAGTTTTTGACACCTCTTTATCTCCTTTCTTATGTAGAAGAATAATCTTGGCTTCCTTCCAGGCTGCTGATAGCCGCTTTTTTTCATTTTTTGGACCAATTTCACCAAAATATTTGAAATTTGTGCCAAAATCGGGCTTGTTTATGATTTTTTTGAAAAATCTGCATTTTTTGACCATATTTGGCGCAAATTTCTCAAAGTTAGTCGAAATTCGGTTTTGAAAAAATTAATAAAAAACAAATTTTTGGCCCAAGAATTTTTTTTTTTATGTTGCACAAAAAAAAAGTGGGCCAAAAAACCGTTATTTTTGGGATTTCAGTGCCATTTTGGGCCAAATTTGACCTGCCTGAATGAACTTATCTTCTTTTCTGTCAATATTTGGTTGTAAAGTCTTGTTAATTGAGTGATGATTTCCTATCTTATACACGTCACTGGATATATCATCAGTGCCAGGTGCTTTGTTGTCTTTCATTTGTTTTACTGCTGTCTCTACTTCTTTAACAGTTACATTTGGTATGTCTGTTTGATCTGGAGACAAGAAGTTTGGTTGACTTTGGTTAGAATGAGAGCTATATAGGTCTCAGTAAAACTCTGCACAGATGTTGAGTATTTCTTCTCTACTAGATGTAGGAATACCATTTGTGTCTTTCATCTGGCTGATTCTAGTTTTCTTACTGTTCATTTCGTTTTCTTCTACTTCTCTGACGCCTCTTCTTTCGAACTTCCTTCACAGTTTTCTTGTACTCTACTTTCTGAGTAGTAGTTTTGTCTATGATTTCTCTGAGCATCTTTCTTTTAATATCTAGCTCCTCAATCTCAATATCTTCTTTGGTTTTTGTTTCTTTGTTCTTTCTTGTGGTGCTATCTCTTCAGCAGCCTCTGTCACTATGCTGGATATAAGTGTAGATCTCGAGTCTATATCCATATCTTCCATATCCAGTGCTGTGAATCGATTCTTGAGTGTTAGTTGAAATATTATTATTCCCTCCTTTTTTTCAGCCGCATTATATTAAGTTTGCTCTTTTCTTGATGAATTTGAGTCTTGCCAGTTTCTTGTTCAATAGTATCTTAGCTCTAATCATTCTGTGATCGCTGCCAATGTTCACATTCGTGATCACTCCACAATTCTGTAGTATGCCTCTCTGGCTACTTAGTACAAAATCAATCTGATTCCTGATCTTTCCTCCTGGGCTTTTCCATGTCCAGTATCTGTTGGGCTGATGGTAATGCCACCTGTACCTACAACCTTTATCCTATAGTAAGAAATAGCAAAGCAAGCAAAGAGGGAAGGAAGCATGCAGAAGAAGGTTAAGAGCGTGCAGTAGGAAAAAGGGAGAAGGAATAGGAGCAAAGCAGGAGGTTGAAGTTGGTGCATCATATAGTCTATTCTTCCACCCGCTAGAATATCCACTTGCAATTCTCCAGTAGTCATTAGGAAGGAATCTGAGATGTTGCCATCTACGGCACTTTGTGAATTAGTATACAGTAGCCGTATTGCTTTTACGATACTCTCTGGGATACCAAAGTGCCCAAAATAGAAAACATCATTGAATCAAAGGCTTTCTTGAAGTCAATGAATGTTATAGTGAGTGGGAGTTGGTAACTATGGAAAGCCTCCATAATTCTATGGAGGATATGCGTTTGCTGTGCACAGTTTCTGCCTGGTTTAAATCTGGCCTGGTTACTAATTACAGGATCAAGATGGTCCCTTATTCTATTAGTGTGATTCCTCTATAATTGTTCATGAGGCTGAGGTCTCCTTTCTTTGGAAGGGGAACAATAACATTGGTAATCTACTGTTCCGGCGGCATAAGCTTTGTAAAAACTTTTACACAGAATTTATGGATGATGTTTACCATAGCTTCACCCTGGAGTGCCTCAGTTGTAATCACACAGTCCAGTAGCTTTGTTTTCACTGCCTGTCTCTTCCGGGGTAAAGGGGTCGGCACAAATAGGTAAGTCCTGATTGGTGGGTGGTGGGAGATCAGATGTTGGTGGACCATTGTCATTGTTCAGCAAAGCACAGAAGTAGTCTTTCCACTCAGCAAGTAGTTCTTTGTCACTTGAGGGGATTGTCCCATCTCTCTTCTTTCCCTGAGATGTCATGGATTATTTTCCATGTGGTGTTATAATTGCCATTTTCATTTGCTATTTGCAGGTCTCCATCTGTTTGTGTATAGAGGCAAGTTCATCAGCCCTGTATGACTCGTTGAGCTGGGTGTTGAGCATTCTCCACACTTCTACGCCAAAGGCGGTAGTGAAAGCCAGTAGTGTTTGATTGTCTTGTCGACTCAAAGAAGTGACAAGACTGAAATATCTCCATCAACGAACTGTTGTATTTTGCTGGACTAACATAGTGCTATCTCCAATAGAGGAACTTATATACGGTCAACATAGAAGACCATTTGGAAAACACTAGCATAGCAGTTAGGATAGCGAAAATATAGTCTTCAGGACTGAGACTGTGGTAGACCAGGGGTTTTCCTTGGGTAGACAAGATCTTGGACATTGCCGGATCTTTTTCTGAATCCTAATAATGAGAGGAATACAATAAGATGATTTTTATCCATATTTCCCCAATTTTAAAATTTGAGGCCTGCATTAGTGGCCATTTTGGAACAATGCAAATTAACATTTTTCCGCTGTGCCCTTTTTTGATATGTTGCTCAGGTGGGTGTTTAGAGTTATTAGCAAGCAAAAACATTTGTGTTCCATTTTTGTCTAGGTGCTTCCATTTTAGTATTAAATTGACTCGTCTATTCCATAAAATAAACAAGCATACCATGTGTTGTTTTCAATTTTTGATTACCCAGGTGTATGTTCTTACATACAAACATTGAAATGTTTAGATACGGATAGGCAAGATTTATTTATTGGTGTGGACCCAACATAAATAAATACACAATCATTTTTACTTGAGTTGATAAATTAAGTTATTTTGGTATCACAGGAGCTTATTATATTCACACACATTGGCTTAAATAAGGTTACTTTTAGTACCCTGAGGCAAGGATACAGCATGATACCCCCATTCCTGAAACAATTGTACATTAACTGTGCATGGAACATGTGAAAATTTGCACAAATACCACTAATTTGTTTAATAGCAAGTTGAATTTTGGTTGTAAAACAGTTTCTCAAATGTGCACGAAAATTTAGATTTTCACCACATGAAGGGGGCCCAGAATCGATATTGGTGGTGATGAATTGGTTGATTTGGTGCACCTCTAAAAAGGTGCTCAGGGCACATGCCCTCCCTTTCCCCCAGCTACGCAACTGTTCACACAACTATAAATGTCAAGTAAAAAAGAATTTACTCACTCTTATGATATAAAATCTATGTCAATTTTATTTCATATAATAACACTCTTATTTATAACAACAGATATACAATTTTCATTTGGGCAAATAAATAAAGTTGGCATATGGCGTTGAATAAATTCACACACTTCATGTACTATAAAAGGTTGAGGTTAAAGGGGCTTCAAGAGATTTGGCAGAGAAATGAGAAAACATTGTCGTATTTTGATAGATTGAGTACTCAAAGTAAATTAGAAGCAAAACTAAATACTGTAATATTGAAAATAAGAGACAATTTGTGAGCGCTGCCCTGTTATTGAACTGTGTTGTGGAATAAAGTTTATTAAAAATTGTAAATTTTTACAAGAAAGATACTGAGCTAAGCTTTTAAATTATTTTAGATGCTGATTAGTATTGGACAAAAACTGGACTTTTTTGTGAAATCTCACAATGCCCTTTAAAGTGAGTCAGTTCTTTACTTTTTAATATATGATACACTATCTACATAACACACTTTTATTCACAACAATAAATAGCACAACACAATCATTTTTCAAATGATTTTCTAATTATAAAGACATAATTTATTTTGCATCCTAACTATTAAGTTGGTTAAATTTGATGGTATTGTCTAAAATTATTGTATGAGGAATACTCCAAAATTACATATCTACAAGTCGCATTCAGTTCGTTGTTGTGTTTACTTTGCAGACTGTCTGATGACGCTGCCAATGACGTACTTGGCAGTGGAGACTACAGTAGTATTGGCGGTTGCACTTGACACACACTATGCGTCCCTTCAGTCCACAAACGCAAAATCGTGATTGGCCTGAAAAGAACAATGGCAAGAAGGATTGAGAAAAGAGTGTGACCCAGCAAAAGTAATGGAGGATCTTGTCTTAGGACTCCCGCATGTGCAGGAAAAAAATGTAAAGTTACAAGTTCGTAATTTTTAGACCTCCTGGATGCCGAGTTGATGTTCTTTGTTTGACATGCACCCATAAAAGTCAGTAGTATGTCCTTTGTTAATGTCCCATTGGGCCCATTTACAAGGGACATACTACTGGTTTGCAGAATGACCATTTCGTAAAAACAGGCTTGCATATGTGCGAGTCAAATAATGAACACCAACTCAGCAGCCAGGAAGGAGGTCTTGACTGCGTCTTTACATTCATTTTGTAGTAGGTCACAAATTATATTTTGGTGGTTTTTGAGGTTTTTTGTAGACAATTCCATAATGGTATGCGACAAAGCATACCACACCAAATATCTGCTCGATCCAATAACTACTACTCCTTACCTTGTACAGATTCCCATCTTATAAGCACACGACCTGATGAATAAATCTCAGACACTGTCAACTTGTCCTCCTCATTCTCTGGGATATCTGTCAATGTCTCCTTCATCAAGTAAAACTTATCTTTCCATTTGCTTCCTTCAAAGTTGGCTGATATATCTTGGCGTAAGTCCAGGATGGTGCCAACGAGGTTGACATTGAGTACGGCTAGTTTGATGAATGTTCCGTCTTCATCGTTTTTTGCCAACAGATTCATCTGCTGTCTGTCCTCAATTACTGTATAGTTAACAAATAAAACACATCCTCATTGACTGTCACTAATGTGAGGTGGATTAATTCCAATAAAATGGTATTTGTGTGTCTACATATTTTGTATAGTCTTTTAATTTTAATTAGCTATGGCACAAAAAAATCCCCCAAAGGTCTTAATTTTGAACAAAACAATTAATTTTTTATAGAAATACAACACCAATACAGTAAAGAACTATGGTAAGAAGTGTACAAGGGTTGAGGAATGTCTGAAAATGGTTATTTAACAAATGTGCTCTAACCAAGAGGAATAAAAAGAGCATCCAAAAACGTGAATTTAAATTATTTCTCCCTGTGAGCAAGCACATTTTATCCCCTGCAGTTTGATCCAACTCTCAAAAGAAATAACTATGGAATACCTACCCAACACTTACCCTAACCCCTAACTCTAACACTAAACCTAACCCTAATCACACTATACTGCAGGTAGTCTATAGCTATGTTACCCGAGATGGACAAATTGCAACAAAGGTAGAAGAAACAATGAAAAACATACAAACTTATGCATATAATTCAAGAACAACTTAGGCAACATTGTTCTTGGGTCACAGAGGATTGCCTTACTTTTTTCATGCTGTCCTTCAGTGAACCCTGGTGGCAGTGGTGTCACAGCAACCTCTGGTGTACGACGTGGTGTATTCATTGTTTTGCGCAGAGAAATAGGACTATCCATTCTCACTTCGTCCAAATCTTGCCTGAAAATTACAAAGCAAACAACAGTCACAAAATGATAATCCAATTCTTACATTTTGATACTCCATAATGTGCTTTATGTGCCCAAATTATTGTGCAGCCATTTTCATATTTCATCTTCATATGAAATATGTTAGACCTTGCAAACATCCAGTCACTGTTCACTGTGAACTTGGAAAAGTACAAACATTATTTAATTACAATGAAGGTGATTTCTGTTTAAATAGACTCATGCAAAAAAGTGATGGATCAGTAAGTAGGGGACAACTTCCTCAAACACGATGAAGAAACTAATTCACTTATACAATCAGGTAATGCAAGGAACAGCTCACTCTGGGGTGAGAATAAATGGATTGCCAGAGGAGGTGCAGCAGATAGATTGGTGCATTGCTGATGAAATCTGCACAGAAGATGAAACATCAATACTGTATACATGTTAAATATTGGACTTGCACAACAATTTGTTCATTTACTTGTGGTAAACTATAAACTAAATCAACTAGTCCAATTTGGTCCAGCAGGTAAATGTAAGTTTTCATTTACAGTTGCTGGTTTTAAGTGACTGTTACACCAAGGAACTGATACGTACCTCTTTTTCCTGCTCCCAGATTGACACCATGCAGAAGTTAAGGAAAGAAAAGAGAAGTATGAACAAAGCAATCATTAGTAAACCAAGTCACATTATCATGTACTCACATCCAAAAAAAAGAGTCAAGTCTGATGTATACTCCACTTCGTGACCGCGATTTTGCATGCCGCAAAGAAATTTGAGCTGAAATTTTACAACTTTCGCAAAGGAATTTCATTCGCGGAGCAGGTTTATTTGCTTTATACTATACTACTCTGTTTATTCATATTCTCCTTTAAATTCTAAACAAAAACACACACCTTCTCACACACAAAATTAATAATGTATGTGACCACTGGGTGGTGGCCTAAAAGCATTTAGCTATGGGGTGATGGTGTCATCTTTATATTGTCAAATAAGGCAGATGGTTTTAACTTACAATGACAAAGCTTCATCATCAGCCATTATGGGAGAAGGATCAAATCCCAGACTTTCAGAGGAATGTGAACTATGAAGGCTCACCATACTTTCTAAACTCATAGCTTCTTTCTCGTTATGGTCATCGAGAGCAACCGTCTCGGACTCTGATATCTTGTTCTTTTCTAGAAGAAAGAAATGTATAAAACAAAATGAACAAATATAGTTCAGTTGTACATCACATCACATCACAAAATGGACAACTGAGTGCTGACCCAACACCATATTCATGACAACAATGAATTTCATAAAAGTTGCCTTTGGATGACTAATTGGTGTCAAAATGTAATTTCTTTTACTGTGCTTTTCATGTTTTTCCTACAACAGGGCCTGCCTTCAATATGAGTCTCTATCTTTGATATTATGTCTCTATATTCTAGGAAACCGAAAGTTCTATCTAACCCCAGCCTCAGCTCTTAGCAGCATGCAGATATGATTGTTAAGTCCACTTTGGTCCCAGTGTAAAGTAATCATTGCATTAATACTAACACCTACATCAGATACTAAAATAATCTGTGTTATCATTTCTATCTTACTTGTATAAAAGGTGTACTTGCTTTAATGAAAGCAAAACCAGTATTATTTATAATGCATTAAAAGGTACACTTGGGACTTTAAACACATTTTGTGTAATCAGGAATTTTGTGTTAACAAGTTCCACTGTACTTACAACTTACTAATATTTTGATCAGATTAAACATTTTTTCATCTAACTTGTGACACGCATGAAAGTAAAAGCATACTTACTTTTAAGAAAGAAAAGCCAGTAAACAACAGATGCTGTGATGAGCAGCATTAGCATTGCAATAATTACTATGACTGCAATAAGCCAAGGAGCAAACAAAGCTGTGTCTTTCTGTATGGGAAGTAAGTAAATGCAAGACAAATACATTAAGTTCATGATTTGCATCTCCACCCATAGAAATTAAATACTTTGTTCACCAGTTCGGGACATCGCCACCCAGTCAGGAGCATTACATGCCGTACCAATACTACTGTGTTATAATTTCTTCACGTTACATCGGGAACTCAAGACTTTTTTTCTTGGCCAGCTGTGGGAAGATGGGAGCAATTTCAGGCACACATTCTTGGGGTACTTTTTAAATAAAATGCTCTAAAAAAGGTTCGAAATACAGTGCAGAAACGCTTCTATATGCATGACAGTATGAACCTCAATTATAGTCATGTATGGTCTAGCACCATAACCAGGGAACAGCTTTGGGAACGTTCTCCCCTCCTTATAGCGGACAACAGAGACTAACATGATGTGATTTCATGAGCGGCATTCATAAACTAGGACTATCTTACCCTGAGATCAGGAGCATCAAAACAAAAAGAACCATTTCAAATAATTTGCCTTCATGGAGAACTACTTTGGTGAAAATACAATTCTTCCCACACATTTCTAACACAGGGCCCCAACTTTCATTTCCCTATCCCCCATAGGCCAGCTCTCAGTGGCCCTGGTATTCATGTCTAAAAATTACATAACAGCTACATTCATTGGCAGTGATAAATCATGAGGACAATAGTTCATAAGGAATAAGTTTACTAATTGTCAAAAAGGTTCACTTTTTGTGACACTTTGTTTTTTTGGGTCAATTTCCTTCTTCATATAAATCTAGCTTGTGCTCAAGACTAGCATAAATTTTCACAAATAATTTCTTTTGAACATAAAATCATTCCAAAATTCTTTTAGCTCCATGGGGACTGCCTGTGCATGGGCAACATCGATTCATTCTGATATGTGGGGGTGGGACACATGTTTGTACATGTAAAAGTGGAGTTTGTAGAGGCAGTGCACATCGCGCTTGCATGATGGAGGGGTATCTGAGGGAGTGTGGGCCCCTCAGAAGTTGAATAGGCAATAATAATCAATAGTAATTGACCACTCAAGTGATAAGAATCTTTGTATGCATTATATAATTACATTTATTGGCAGTGGTATTGGCAAGTTTAGATTCATTGTCAAAAAGGTCCACTTCTGGTGACACTTTTTTCTGAATGGTACATTACCTTCTTCATATAAATCTAGCTCAAGACTAGCAAACCCTACCTACCTACACCACCCATTTTTTTATTCTTGAGCACATAGCAAAAAAAAATGATTAAAAATTTTAGTCAGCAAAGAATATGATGCCATGCAATTGCAAAAGGTTGGCAGTCCTGCCAGCACACCAATTCTGATATAAGGACTAGGTTTAGGATTATATTTTAGGGGAATGAATCAAGTTAGATTAGGGTTTGGAATCTAGGATTAAGGTTATGATTAAGATTATACTTAGTTGGCAGGGTGACTACTATCAGTCATCTTATGCTATTTGATAAAAGGCACTTAATTTATGCCCACATGACCAATGGGCACCGCCATACCAAGACAACCAAGACAAATATCATCGAAATTGCTAAAAATGTATTAGGCTAATTCATTACACATTAAAAGATTCTGCTTTATTGGTATGTTTTCAAGAAGTTTTTACCGACAGAAAAAAAGGTTATTGACGGAAACTCTTACAATAATACTACAAAGTTGCAAAAAACCTACAAATTTGATAGAAAATCTGGACATGCATGCCAAGCTACAATTGAAATACACGGGAAGACCACCCGCTGTGCCAAAGGTCACTTTTCCAGACTTCCTGTCTATAAGTTGTAAGGTCAGCACCCGGCCATATAGTCACATGGGCACTAAATTAAGTGCCTTTATTTAAAAAGTCTAAGATGACTGACTTTTCTAAAGTTGCTCCAGTAAAAAACACAACATAAGTACTTCCTCATTCAACAATCACAAAACTGAAACCATATTCCTGGATTGAAGGTTGTTACATTTTGTCAAAGTCAAGACTAAAAAAGTTGTAAACCATATCATTACTTACCCCGGCTTTAACCTCCTTCCCATCCACTTGCAAATAGTTGTCAGCTGACAGAGTATAGCCATTGAATGACAGGGTAATCATACCATTAGATAGGTCCTCCAACATCTGGTTTTGGGTGGAGACTATATCACCTTGCACATCAAAAGTGATTAATATGGAGCCTAAAATATCAACAAATGGTACAAAATTCAGATTAACAAAATTAACAATAGCAGTGTTAGAAACGCTACATTGCAACAGTATACCTTTACTTTTGAATATTCATTTAATCCAGTGTATTTTAGTAAATGCAGTAAGCATTGGTAAGTCCAATCAAATTAGCACTTTCCATTAATTAGTTTGCATAACGTTCCAATATGGCAATTTTTCCATAGGATAGCTTTAGCATACTTCTTTGTAACAACTAAAGTTACTCTCTTTAGAGGCATAGCTAAACTTATGTACCATGAAGTTTATGTACCATGTTTACAAGAAAACTGTCATCCTTGTAACTAGTCAAAATTGTTGGTCAATTAACTTGAATTGTTATATTTCTCATCCCAATTTTGCCTCCAAAGTGTTTTCGCAGGGGCACCCTGCTTAACCCCAAACTACCCTTTGTCTGTTATGCTCTTGACCTACCTTCGGATATTACCACATTGCTGAATGTTGCATTCTGGTACATCGGTGATACTTTATTCAAAAAGTTGATTTTCAGAAGTTCTTCATTGTCCCTGGCAACTGTGTCATAGTCCTCATCAAAGCGCATGGTGAATGTCTTGCTGTCACCGCTGTGTACTACCTGCCCTCTGAACTTAACATCAAACCCATCTGAATTGACGGTGAAATCGTAGTCACTGCTTGGTATGGTGTAAACGTGGAATTGGATAATGTACAAATGACCTTTGGCATTGATAGAAAGATCTTGGAAATGGGCTTGAGCTGTGTTCAGGTCAAAGGTGACTTCCATGGTGCCGTCAAGTGACCCTGGATAGTTGGATGGCATGAGTAGACTGGCTGATGCTTTCCATGTGTAACCCTTGAAAATAATATTGAAAATACTTTCACTCATTAATTACAGGCAGGTTCTTGGTACCCAAATGTGTATCATTGAATAGGGTTATCAGCGATTTGCATCCTATCAGTTAATATGTGATATGTGCTGATGAAGCAAACAAATGACAAATGGGGAAGCAATCTGATGAAGACAAAATTTAACATAAAAAATGAAATAACAGTACTTCCATACTTTTGTTACTTGCAATTATGGTGAACATACATAAGATAGCAGTCAACATTTTGGATAGGAATTAATACCCACAGAAAGAGTTATTGCAATGTTTATGAAACAGACATGACAGTTTATGAATCTAATTAGCTTCTACATCATAACTGTTGGTCGTTCGGTGGTGCAGCTAGCCAAAATATGTTCTACAGAAAGGAAAGTCTCTGATAATCCATTTAATCCCAAGAATAATCTACAAAGCACGATATTGAAACTGTACACACAATACAATCTATACCAAATTATAAAGGTTCAACTATAAATGTTTGTATACTTTTGATATATTATTTGTAAAACTATCAGTAATTTGTGGTAATTGATGTTACTGTGACCAACTGGTGCAGTGCTACATAGCATACTACTAGTGCAGTACAATGCAAATTCAAGCACATTTTGAAGTATTGGGGAAAAAATGCAGATCTATCAGTAATTGCAGAGTAATGCACTACAAATGCAGTACTATGAATGTGCCTTTGTTTTGATTCATTCCATACCTTGTCAGCCAATCCTTGTGGGAACCCATCAGTTAGCACATCTTTGAGTTCTACCATTACATCAAATTCTTCATCCACATATGCCAAAGAGGGTGTTGATGCAACCGCTGCATAATACTCCCTCTTTGTGATGGAAATTTCCACTGATGAGTCGACAACCAAAGTGGAGGAGTTGGGATGAATAATGGCAAAATCCAAAGTGTATCCAGATCCCATTTTATCTATGGCCAGATCCAGGAAATTGGCAAAGCCTTTTTTGAATGGCACTGTTGTGCTGCCAAGAAGTTGTGCATCTGGATTACCATAGCCATGACGGAGGGTAGCAGCAAGTTGCCATGGATTGGAATGATGACCAAGTTGCTCCACAAGTACATCCTGTGATGCAATAAATGTTAGTGAAATATTATCTTTTTCTCAAATGATTAGATGGAACGGTATTGATTGTAATTGGGCCTCAAAAATAGACAAAATCTTCAATTATCATTGTTTTGGATGGTGTTAATTAATGTTGAGAATGCTTTTGAACAGAAATGTAAAGATGTTTATCATTGTGGACATGGTTGGAGATCTATAATAGACTCAGGACACCATTGTTTTTATCGAAAAATTAAAATGGCATTTGATATTGAAGAATACATCAAACGTGTTGTTTTCCAACACTCCTGAGGATATCATCTCTTAATCTTAATTTTAACAAAACATTTTGGGCTTCTTAAGAGCAAAAGATTTTGTGGTCTTGATGAACAAGTTATGCCTCCAGATAAAAATCACAAAACATCCAACAAAGGTGTGTGGCTCACAAGCCCCCATCCCAGGCTGACATCACGTATTCTGTGTCACTCCATCTAGTTGCTTCCACAAACACTTACAACAGCATCCAGTACTTTAATCTTTGGTTGCACACTGAATGGTTCCCTTTCTGATGCTCCTGATGCTTCCATGTGAATTACAAGTACACTTGGAACAAACACTTACAACACCATCCAGGACTTTAATCTTTGGTTGCACACTGAATGGTTCCCTCTCTGATGCTCCTGATGCTTCCATGTGAATTACAAGTACACTTGGAATCCTATACACAACAGCAACGTGTTCATCCTCCGGGTGCTCAGTCTGCTGCTCATCAAAGCTAAATAAAATATATACAAAATATCGGAACATGATTATATACAACAAGTATCTATGCATCATCTATGAATCAATTTTCAGTGGGTACTTCAGATTTGCTTCTTAGCTAGAATGATAAAGTATCATGATGGTAGTTAAGATTCAGAAAGTTATATGCATTATTGTTATTACCGTTCAGTGCCATTTGCCGGTCCACCTGTTACATTGGTAGCATGCACACCACCAGTGGGATCCTCTGGTGTTGGTTCTGGATCCGTTATTATCATGGATACTACCGGCACATGGATGGCTTCTTCCAATTCTCCCTGTTGCATAGAGTCAGCAAGTTTTGAGCCAACTTCCTCCAGCTGTTCAAAACTAAGAGAGGGCAATTCTTCTGTGCCAGGCATTTCCGCTGAAATGGAATACCGAACAGAGATAAATGGCTGTGCATCAGCTGTTTATAAAAGTAATTGAGAAAAATTTTTGCCTGGGATTAAAGAGTTTAAAAAGTTTTCAGAGACACAAGATATTATGAGGGTCAAAGCAAAATGTTAAGATAATTCACAAGGTTTGTCATATTTTGTGATTTCAAAAGGAATTTGGGTAATAATACCTGTTTGACAAAAATTACATAAGCTTTGATTGATAATGAGACATTAGATTGTGCAATGATATCAATGATTCCATTTCTGACAATAATTACATAAGCTTTGATAGATATTGAGATATTAGATTGTGATCACAACAGTAACTATTCCTTCCATTTCACATAACTAGCAAGACAAAAAGTAAATTGAATTGATAATAATAATAATTAAAGTTTTGGACGCTTATTGTAGTGCAAATCGACTGATAAAAAGATTAAACAGTTGGTACAAGTACCAGAAACAATGACTTACTTGATGGCGTGGTAGTTGGAGGTGCAGTAGTTGTGTCTGGAGTTCCAGTACTAGTTTCTTCCTCTGTCTCAATACTATCTGCAGGGGGGGTCGCCAACCTCTATCACAACTTCTGCTTCACTAGCTGTCCTCCTACGACGTTTACTGTCTTCTGCAATAATGTCCACTATTCTAATCTGGGATGGAAGGACATCAAGGAACGCCACCAAATTGTTGATCAAATTCTCTTCAAAGAAATCATCAACAGTTGTTGCTGGGACACCAAAGGTTACCATAATCACATGAGTGGTGACAACGTCAACTGCTAGTGAACCACGGATGTTGATATACAATGTAGACAAATCTCGGTGGAAGAAGTTTTCACCGCACACATTAGAAGAAGGGTCAGGTATATAGTCTTCTGGTGCCAAATCATTCTTCCACACCAATTCCCCATTTACTATGACTCCATTATTTGGCATTATATACTTTCCGTCCACATAGACATCTAACCTTTGTGGGTTAGCATACCAGGTACCAACCACCACTTTTTGTGTGTCATCAGAATTCAGCAAGTGGTAGCGTAGACGTTGGGGATTTGTTCCACTAAATACCAGTTCATAAGACATCCCAGTAGCGACAACTGTGTAAAATGTACTGATACGTTCTTGACATGTATACCCATGGCACCATCCCTGGTCTTGTGGGCCATTGATAAGGTCCACATAGGTGTCGGAGTATAGCGCAACTGGAGAGACACGTCGGACTTCTGTGTCAGCATCAAGGCTTTCCACCACCATCATCATATGATCTATACCATGACACTCATAAGCTGTCCAAGCACTCTTCCATTCACACTCATCATTTTGACCTCGGTAGATACCTGCAAATCATAGAGACAAATCATTGTGTACCTGTAAGAACATAATATGTGCACAGACAAGCAATAGCTATTATTTGTATTTTTGTAACATTACGTTTCACTACCTGGAGAGAATTGATCAAAAATTGAATTCCCTCCTGAGGTTTGTATCTGTCACAAGGATGTCATTATAGCTAGAGGCAGTATATAACACAAATGGGTCAATGAGTTACATAAAAATGACCTTGTGTGGTATTTAGTTCCCAGAAAGTGAGTTTTGCCTGAGGCAATTTGTGGTTAAATGTTGATCCCTCACTACAAGAGTTATTACCATCGATTTGGTTAAAAAAGGAGGTGAGACATGATCAAAACATAATGAATGATCCAACTTCCTATTAATAATGAATTATAAAACGTCTATGTAATGACAACTAAATGTAATGCGTAAGTCTTCAGGAATGCAATGGAGAATATGAACATCTTACAATATGCTGTACAAAAAATGCATTTTACATGAAGCAGCTATTTTGCATAGGATGATTTGCATTCCTGAAGAAAAGAAATATAGATTTTAATGAAAATGGTCTCAAATTTTTCATTTTGTAATAGCAATCAAGAAAAGAATAGAAAAGGAATTTACTGTTTTGACCCATGTGGAGCCTAATGTTGACCTTCAACCTTTTTGCTCATAACTCTGGAACAAGAGGTTGTAGATAGATCAAACTACACATTTTCTGAATTTATGACCACAGGAATACTTTGGAATTAGTTTAAACAAAATTTGAACAACTTTGAAATTTGACCCCTGCATACACTTTGACCTTGCACAATTGGCTAACATAATTTTCCTAATGTAAATTCTGTTACTTGGGCTCAATTGATTCACTAATCTGCAGTACTATGTGTTTATATTATTGAATTAAATCCATACCTTTATTAGGTAACTTGTCATCGTATGGTATACGGCTACCATCAATCTCGGTAACCATGACAGGTGGAATCCTATAGTCACCAAGACCACGTCTCTGGTCTCCATCCCACTCAAATGCAGCATCAGGGATAATGGTACCAATGGATCCCAGGAGAGTTCCATCTAGATCTCTGATCATGGCTTTCTTCATGCCATCACAATCCATATCTACACAATCGGATGGGTTGACAGCACTAGAGTGAGACAAATCCAAACACAGTCATGATTATTCATTTTATCAAATCATTTAAGACCATTAGGATACTGCTGCTCTGGGAACATCTGGTACCAAGCCATCAGAGTGATTATACTTATGTACCTAGGGTCCATTAAACTAAACTTTACGAAGCTTCATAAGTCATAATATCAATCATATATAATTATAAACTTATGATGCATCGTAAAATCCATTTCACTGAAATGACTTACGATTGGTACCATTAATAAAAGTGACTTATACAGCGACCCTTCGTAAGTTACATCTAGTTAAAGGGTATTCAAATCTTATGAACGGTTATTTGTGTGCAATGAACCCTTGCTTTTGTATGAATCTAAAGAACACTTACATCAAGAACAGACTACAATTACAATTTACATCTTTTATTCAAACTTTAGAGGTAAACCAATTCTGCATACTTCAAAACCTCAAATTTCCAAGAGATTCAAACACAATGCTTGTTCTACAATGCTAGACAAAATAGGTTGGAATGAAAAATAAAATGTGCACCTTGTAATGGCCATATTTTCGTTATTTTTAGAGTGACGAAATGGCGCTTTCTTTAGTGTCAAGTCTAAACATTATCCTTACCCCCAATACCTCCCCCTGCCCCACCAATCAATGTTGGGTACTACTGAGCGCACATGAACAAAATGTCAGGATTCAACATTGATCAGGGGGAACGGGGGCATATTTGCAATACTGTACTAATTTCATTCCAACCCTTTTGTCCAGGGTTGTAGTTCAGGATTCTCTACTCACTCCAAATACAGTAACTGCTATGGCAATTGACAATAACATTTAACAGGATATTCTAGTCACCACTATTTTATGATGATGATTATTATTAATATTACCCGAGTGGTGGTCTATGTAGCCGCATAATATTATCTGTGTCTACATTGACGAGACGGATGTTGGACACCTCCATAGGATGGTGACAATCTGCATTCATGCCGTTGGGCACAATCATCTCATGCTGCCTGTTACATGTGGTTTGGAAGTTAACAAACATCACATCTAACAAATCAAAACAGAATATAGATTAGTTTTTTCTGAAAAGAATGAAGACCTCAAGTTAATAGGCACAAACCCAGAAGGCAAACAGATCTAGGACTGAGTATAAGTAAAGAACTAAGCAATGAAACAAGGTACATGTTGCAAATTGACCACTGTTTCCTTCACAGTAGCTGGACCACAGAATTAGAGAAGGAGAACTAGGACTCCCTATACTGCCACATACAATCGCGCCGTCGGCTAAGGGTTGAGAACGAAAACAATTCTGTGTCTCATCTGAAGCGTCTTGGTACACGCATGCAGGTCGCATCAAGTACGTCTTTCAAATGCGCCCATCATTCATGTAGCGCGGGCATAACAATGAATGCCTCGAGCGCATTCCCCCAATTCTCCTTCTCTAATTCTGTGAGCTGGACACAAATGTCAATTGTTTCTTGATTGATGATACTGGTTATTTCATAAAAGTATTATTTGTCAATTGGGCATTTTGTTCTGTGTATGCCATGCCATGCTATAACATGGCATGGCATGCTCAGCTGTTCTGCAATGCTAAGGTATGCTAGGCTAGGTTAGGCTATGCTATATAGGATATGATGTTCTGATAACAAAGAAACCCACACTTACTGTCCACATAAGTTCTTCCACCTATTGCGGGATACGACATCACTAATTCAAATGGTTTACGTGGTGCACCGTTAATTTTAGACATAAATGTTGACCATTTTATTCCTATGTGGCCACCACCAGGAGCCAAGCCAGTAGGATGATTCTTTGGTTGTCTAAATGCTTCCGGTCTGACCTAAATTTATGTGGGAAATAGCGAAAAAATATATAGAGATAGTTCAAGATATTTTTTTAAAGTTTACAAAAACTTACTGTCCACATAGGTTCTTGCACCTATTGCAGGATATGATATAATTTTATCAAATGGTTTAAATGAGGTTTCCATGAGTTAGTACAAGATCCAAATGGGTCATTACATAAGATGTCATATAGCCAGAGTCAGTACATGATCCAAATGGGTCATTACATAAAATGTCATATAGCCAGAGTCAGTACATGATCAAAATGGGTCATTACATAAGATGTCATATAGCCAGAGTCAGTACATGATCCAAATGGGTCATTACATAAGATGACATATAGCCAGAGTCAGTACATGATCCAAATGAGTCATTACATAAGATGTCATATAGCCAGAGATAGTACACAATCCAAATGGGTTACTACATAAGATATCATATAGCCAGAGTCAGTACATGATCCAAATGGGTTATTACATAAGATGTCACATAGCCAGAGTCAGTACATGATCCAAATGGGTCATTACATAAGATGTCACATAGCCAGAGTCAGTACATGATCCAAATGAGTCATTAAATAAAATGTCATATTGCCAGAGTCAGTACACTGAGGCATTTGAGACACAGTTGCAGCCCCTCAACTGAAGCCATTAAAGAATGGAATTTGCTATCAGAATACTTAGTACATCAGGAGAGCTGCCAGTGTTGAATGCTGTAAAACCAATTTTTTCTTTTTCTTTTAAATGTTTCTTTTAAATGCATTGTTTTTCTTTTTTTCACTTATTCATATTTTTTTTGTTCACCTTGGGGCTGGTTAATCTCTAATCGCAGGTCCGGCATAGGGCAATCAAAGTCCAACTACTTATTATTATTCATAACCAAATTTGAACTATAATGGTTGATGGACACATATCTCATGCTACTACTATATGGTCTCTCCTTCGGACAACCTACAAATTAAGATTGCTGTCACATCTATACTCACATCATCATCACCACCACAGTCATAGTCTGGACTCATCGCAACAATAAGGGAATTTTCTACACCCACAAACTTATCCCATCTGACATGAGAGAGCGCATCAGGTTTGTATAATAAAGATGAGATTCCAACTTTATTGTCTGCCATTATAACATCTGTAACATGGAGACTAGATCCGATCTATAGAAAACAAAAGCAATTCATTTTATAGTGAGAATGATGGTACAAAAGCACCCATGTGTGATGCTGTGCTTTCTGATGTATTGGATTCATTTATGAGGACTGTATCAACATTTTTATTAGTGGCAGCTAAAATTGAACAATATTTAGCAAGACATGGGTTGGTTTATTTGTTCTATGCATACAATAGGCTACAATCCTGGCGGAAATTTGTTGCCACACCAGCATTGTTGTTAAAAGCATACATTTGCCAGAGTTAAGTATGTGATATGTTATACATTTCTGCATAATATTTGTACAATAGTTGAAAATAAGTCAGCTTACAGTCTCCCTTCCCCACCCTCTTTTCAATGTTCAGAGGCCGTAATGTAGACATGATAACCATATTGTCCAAATCAACATTGTAATAGGGGAGCGGGGAAGGATGTTGGCCAATTAATGCTTTGGTGTGGCAAGCTTTTTGCTAGGATTGTAGTTCAAATGTTTGAGCAGAGCCTATGATTTTGATGTAATTTTCTTATGGTTTGGGGAACTGATGACTTACCAGAGCAAATATGCCATGGTTGGCACATTTATAGATAGCAAAGTTTGCTACTTTACTGCAACCTTTTAAATTTCTCTTAAACAGTACCACACCCATCCATGTACTGTGTACTGTATTGCCACTCCATGTCGGCTCCTCATTGCAGGGCTCACCCTTAATCTTATACCCAAACTTCTCTGAACCAGCCACAGTATTATTGATCAGTATAAGCGTCTGTTGCTTGGTCCACTTCAAATCCAGCAGACAAAATGAGATTATCCGATTCAAATCGGTCTAAGTACGTTCCGGGGTTTATTACGACAGTGACCAAGTTGTTAATGAAAGTGTTGCCTGTACCATAATCGATGACAGCTGTGCAGATAAAATAATGAAAAATTACCAATTTGTTATCACTCCAATGTCATTATCTATTCTATCATTAGCTTCAATAATCTTATGATATTAAATCATTTTTTATGTTTTTGGTTATGTATCTTGACAAAATAATACAAAATGACAATCAATGCTTTATATAGCTCTTTTTTTAATGATAAAAGAAATTCTCCATTTTGGAGTATTACACATTCATCTCCCGCTAGTATTTGGTAACATTCAAAATCAACAATATGTGACATTTTAGACAGCAGGGTGTAAAATATGTCTGTGCAATGCACATACACCAGTTAATGAGCTATAGGACATAATATTACACACATTCAAATAAAATGACATAATATAAATTTTTAGACATAAGGCATTATGAATGCAGACTCTACCATACCATGCACATTGCGAAAAAATGCAGAGAATTTTTGAGATTTGTCAACAAACACTAGTTAGTTTACTTAATCTCTAGGGTACCTAGTCATTATAAGCTATATCATAACATAATTGAAGAAAACAGTTCATGAGTCCAAGTCCCCGTCCAGCAACCTAGGCACTGCGACCTATGTACCTTTACAAATGGGACCATATGTACCTGATCTGGCAAAATATTACTTTTTCCCTTAAGAATATGTGTAATTAGATACAGTAATTGAGGAAAGACTACTCATATATAAATGGATACAGTAAAGGACTATTAGTCCTGGACTAATATCATGAATAATATGAGGTGAGGAAATCAGTTGTGCTCCGGGAGCGCTGTGGGTTGACAAAATCTAAAAAAACCTTTCTTCCCTCCCATGTAAAAGTATGGATCCTTCATTCATTTTATTTAATAGCCACACACAAACAGTTTACCTGATCCAACAGTATGATGAATGACATTATCTTGAATGAGGACCCCTTGTGCTCCAAATAAGCCTATAGCAGAGCTAAATCCTTGATGGAAACTGCAGCCGGTAACATAGGATAAGGAATCTCCAACCGATGGACCTGTGTCTAAGAATGCCACAGAATATCGAGGATCATAAAAGTCTGTCCAGCCTTCTTGACCAGAATGGTAGAACTCAACATTAGAAATTCGTCCATAACCTGAAAGGAGTAATCAATTACATATTAATATTTGAAAGCTATGGTGCTAGAGGTGTCATGTGAGAAAACAAATGTATTGCAATACAGGTTTTTTTTTTTTTTTATGCAAATATTCATTTAATGGTGAGAAAGTAGGAATGATGTAGGAATGAGGATGCCAATTAGAACATCCTCATTTGAACACCACTTGCTTTATACTAACAATCAACATTCAATAAAACATTCAGGATCATGATGTCTGCATCAGCTTAAAGAATGGTATAAATTATTTTACCTAGGTACATTTCCCCATCTTGAAAGAATCGGCCAACGATAAGACGAGCACCGAACGACTCTTCAATGAGATCAGAATAATCAGCGCCCTCTATTTTGATGTTTCTTGTAAGCAGAGCAACATCAGCTTTGAGACCGTATGTGTAGGTTACTTCACCATCTGTAGCTGTATGTTCTCCAACTGAAAGATATGAAAAATATGGCGATATAGAAGAAATAATTTAGTGAAACTTGGTAGCAGGGATGCATGCAGGTGGTCAAAAGGGAGGCATAGCCTGTTTATGGCAACTTGGTCAAAGGAAACTTTTGCTCATACTTATTCTGACATTTTGTTTGTTTGAGAGCCAGGCATAAACAATGGTTATGCCTTGCGAATTGACGCGATTCAAATACAGCGCGCCACCTCACGATCACGCCTGGCTGATCTACTTGGCGCAGAGCATCATGGGTAAAAAACGACATACATAACGCGTCGACGATGAACCATCGACCCTGGAAACGGAAACGAGTGTTGCTATCGATTACTTTTGTTTATTTACGTTGATGATGATCAGCTGTTGATTCACCCCTCCGACGATTTTTTTTTTCATTTCTGCCTCCTTTTTAAAGTTAATTTCGACAGTCATGGTTTAGGCCTACCTCTGTGAATGTTCAGAGTGTTAGGCTTATTCCCACATAAAATAATGGGCATCAATTAAACCCTTATTTTCAAACTTTTCCGAACTTTCCGAGGCGCTTGGGAAAATACTTTAGGCCAGTCTCGTTTGCAAGAAAAGAAAAAACTTTCAGGTCTTTAAGCTTTGTTGTAAGTAGGGCTATAATAGACTTGATTAAAAAAATATGATTGGGGATAGGCCTACTTAGACCCTCATGCATATATCCTTAAAAAAATCACAATTTTAAAACCTTGTTTGTTTTTAGTAAAGTAGGCATAATTCTCAATATTTAGAATAACGAAATATTCAATACATATTTTAACAGCATGGACAGCGTAAAGCATTTTTTTAATGTGTTTTTTTTTCTGCCTCCTTTTTAAAGTTAATTTCGACAGTCATGGTTTAGGCCTAGCTCCATGAATGTTCAGAGTGTTAGGCTTATTCCCACATAAAATAATGGGCATCAAGTAAACCCTTATTCTCAAACTTTTCCGAGCCCGATCCGAGGCGCTGGGAAAATACTTCAGGCTCTCGTTTAAGAAAAGAAAACACTGAAAAATATGATTGGGGATAGGCCTACTTTATATATATCCTTAAAAAAAACCCAATGTTTAAACCTTGTTCGTTTTAAGTAAAGTAGGCCTAATTCTCAATATTTAGAATAACGAAATATTCAATACATATTTTAACAGCATGGACAGCGTAAAGCATTTTTTAGTACGATTAAAACGGTTTTCGAATTTCAAATGTACTCTATTCCTATTCAACCATCTACGGTTAAAACTCTATGTCAAAAATGTTGATGTCTCTGATCGACAATCTAGGCCTATAAACCCGATGTCAAAATGTCAATTTTCGAGTTGATAATAGCAAATGCTTTTGATGCAAGACAATTTCAAACAGGTAATTTAATCTAAAACTGAAATTGCGTGCCTTTTTTATTTCTTGATTGGATAACTTTTCCCATAATTATTACCATACATATGATTAAGATAAAAGCGTTTGGTTTTCATAAATGTTTTGAACGCTTGTCTTATTTTTTATTTTTATTATTTTTTCTTGCTAACCTAGGCCTATCGAGATGTTTTACATTTATAACCTTTTTAACAAACTTGAATAGATATTATAAGCATTTTTCGTGTGACGTTTGAAACGCTCTTTGTAGCATGATGTAGGCCTACTGTATGATCATGAAAGATCGTGAAATTTAGAAGCCATTTCCTTCTATATAGGCCTAGCCCTATAAACAAAACACTTTGGCCCCAATGTATAATGTCGGGAGAAAATACTTGCACTAAACAAATAAACCTGTTAATTTTTAAAATAAACTCTCGTGATGCAATTCTGTCAACAAAATTACATAGGCTTATGAACCGGGTGCGGGGGACTCAGCCCCCTCAATAAATTCGGTGCGGGAGCTCGAATAGGCCTACCCTTCTGTATGAATAGGCACGTTTTTCATTTTTCAAAGTCCACAATGCCGTAAAGGTTGGACTACACTACAGTTCAGTTCTTTTCACAGTGTTGACTTATAATTTCATGAGAAAGAAAAAGAAAATGGGAAAGATTTTAATCGTTCCCATTTTCTTTTTCTTTTTAAAAAAGCATGTATAGGCCTAGGCCTAGGTGTTTAAAATTGTCCAATTGAATATTTAGTCGAAAAAGTTTTTGATTTTTCAATGTTGTGCCGACCGATAATATGACTTAAAAAAAACTCATTCCAACCAACGTGTGCTATTTGGGAGTAGGCCTAGGCCTACATTAAGAGTAAATTTCCTTGGGTTATGAATTATTAAAGGGGAAAGATGAAATAAAGATAGTATGACATGCAAGAAAGCGGAAGTAAAAATAAAATATGAAAAAGAAACATGAATTAATATTAAAATCGGGCATGACAATTGTCAAATTTAAACCTTAATTGTGACACGATCTGGTTCATGGGGGCCAAAGGAGGCATTTTTGAAAATTGTGTTACTGTAATTAGGCTATCATTTTAAATTGAAAACACCAAAGGTCTAGCATAGGCCTAATTGGTTCTAAAGTTCTAAAGTTTTTTCATGCAGATTTTCTTGATATGCCTTAAAATAATGATCTTTTAAAATTCATGTACTCTTTTGCAGTTTGAAACTTTCTTCATCTTTATTATAATGCTAGAACTCTATGAGGTATTGTTGAACTTATGCATTAAAGTCTCAAAATGAAATATTAACAAAAATAAATGCTATTTTTATGCGTGTAAGCTATGCCTACAAAGTGTTTTTATTGCGATCGTAATTTTTTAAATGTTTGATAGTAATATAATTAAAAATACAAATTTAGGCTATACATAAAATAAGGACAAATCAAACAATTACAATAATAACAAAAACGGCAAACCAATGTGATGCATGTTTATAAGTAATGAGTATTAAGAATCTTTTTAAAATTTACTTGAATTTCTTTGCTGTAGGCCTATCCATGTGGCGGGCAGCGCTATAAGCGCTTTCGTGCAAAAAAAACCCCACATTTTTAGTAAATGTAGGCCGATTACAAAAAGCAACACCATATGTGTTATATTATTATCGTATTGAACAAACAATAAATTCAGAAAGAATTAAAACAATTTATTCTAATAACCAAAATAAAACCTATGCGTTTTCCATTTAAAAAAAGGACAGGCCTAGGGCTACTTCACATTGACTAGGCTAACGCGTATCGGGCTGAAAAGTATCGTAAAGTTTAAAAACAAAAAAGGGCGGTTTTAGAAAATGGGATAACAAAAAGTTAACACCTAGTATCAACATCAAGTTCGCGGGTTTTAGAAAAGGACATCTATGAATATCAAACTGCAATATTTCACTTCAACACAGAAAGTCTCAAAAAATTTCAAAACGTACTACAAAACATTGTGTTTTTAGAGTAATAATCACAAACATCAGCTATGGTTGATGAAAAAGGATGTCGACCCCAGACACGGAAATGCCAATTTTCACTGCCGTCGTTGGTGGCGCGCTGTATTTGGAATCGCGAGAATTGCATGGTAGGGAAAATGAAGGAAATTCATGTTATTTAATAATGTTACTTGTTATTTCTTGTTATTATTTGGATGAAATAAGAATCACAAAATGTTCTGGTAACCATGAACGGGATTCATTCATATATTTTCATGACTAAACATGTTATGAATTCTGGCTGCAAGCATCATGTTATACAATGGTGTACACACAATTTGTAGTAAGCGAGACTCACAACACTGTGAGTCTTGAATATATCTAAATGGTGGCATATGGTGTGTTTTAGGCCATAGTAACCAGAGATTTCCGGTACAGTGTGATGAGGCCTGGAGATTTGTCATAGTGCACTATGAATCTCCTTGTTTTTTTAAGCTACATATTTACCTAAATGGCTATACTCAAATGTTGCATTCAACACAAATGTCCTTGCATCTGTTACTGATAGAATCTTGAATGTTTCAGTATGCCATGGCTCATACGTAGTAGATGTCACCATAATCTCATCACCTTCCTCCCAATCAGTATCCTCTTCAACTGTGATGGTGTCATCACCAGGTGCCACAGGTGTTGCTAGGTGTGTCCAGTACACACTGCGATTTTGACCATGAATGTCAAGACCACCAAATGAACCTATGGGGAAAAAATGCTTTAGTGAAGTATGTGGTTGAGATTGCTCTTAAAATACTCATAGAGGAGGATATCATAATTGTACATATAGTTATTTGGCAACTGTGGTATAATTTGAATGCATACTATCCACAGACCACTGCAGCCTATCCATCAATGATCAAAGTTCTTTGTATGCTATGAATTCTTGTATAATCATGAGATCCAATCGTTTGTGTCTATAACACAATGCCAGCATTGTGTGCCTTCACGTATACGCCATAGAGCATTGCGTGTCTTTGCGAAAAACCGTAAAAATATGCAGTATGTGTGTAGCAGTTTTGTCTGTCACACTTCATGGAACAATCAGCCCTCATTATTGGGTGATGCTGAGAATTTGACTGTTTGTGGTTAGTCTGTAGTAGTCTGTGATACTGCCAAGTTAGTCTGTCTTGTTTACCTTTTCCACCCATATTGTGCATATCACTTTTTGGGAGTGAAATTGAACAAAATGATACATGTGTACTGAGATGTTGATGCGTCTAATGCACATGCCCAGAAGGTGGGGTGCATTAGACACATCAACATCCTATAGTACAAGTGTATAATTTTGTACAGTTTCTCGAGCAACAAGTAATATGCATTTATTAACCTATTTCATACACAAGAAAAAAATCCTGTGATTTTTGCTATTTTTAAAACAAAATTGTCACTAAAATGTTGGAAAATTCAAGCAAATATAAAATTGTCACTAAAATGTTGGAAAATGCAAGCAAATATAAATGCATCCATGCGTCCAAAAGCACAGCGTGTATTACGCGGAGTGTGCGCCTGTGCAATTATACAATATTTATGAAATACACAACAAATGAAACAAAAACCTGGGCACTTAATATCATCAAAGTCAATTGATTAAATATGCTTATAAAACCCACTAATTGATTGATGATTGATTAACTTTTAGTTGGTTGTTTAATTGATTGTTTAATTTATTGATACCTACCTATTGCTTTGGATCCTAAGTTTGGACCATTAGGCAGTGGAATATCTTCAGTAAAATGATTTCCTTCTAGTAGAATATGCACATTATGGGTGAAAGGTTCCTCTTCACTGTAGCCAATAATTAAGCGCCCTCCTTGTATCAGTATGTATGTTGCAGTGATGATGAAATCGTGTGTGTCATCCAATTCCAATGTGCCGTATATGAAGAGTTTTCTCATGACGGGTAGGTCAGTGTCAGCCACAACATATGTGCCTGTTATAGAGAAAAAAAGGGACTCCCTGTCTAGTGTGTTGAGACTTGTGGGCTTAATTGCCTGTATGAAGTGCACTACAACTCACTGCATTTTTCTTTACGTTAGGTTAAATTAAAACCATCTTAGTTGACCAAACATGTGAAGGTCAATATTAACCTTTTCTTTTTACTCAACATGAGATTACACTAAGGCAAAACAGAATTATTAATACAAGTGGATATTCATACACATGATAATGAACAGTGATAATGAATAGTTTTGTTTCATAATAATAAAAAAAAAATCAAGTGCTATTGTGAGTAGGTATTGTTATAAATAAGATATGATAAAAGCTTGAAATTTGTCCAATTATCTAATTCATGTTTTTCTCTAAATTGTCTTACCTGGTAATATCATCACATCTTCACCATCTTGAGGTAGTGCCCCACTGTAACTCCCATCGCCTGTATTACTCCCCCACCCAGCAGGAGTATTTTCCCATGTCTTAACATCTGACCACAAAGACACATTGCTAGGACGACTTGAGGTATTGCCAAAATCTGGCAGCTCTGGAGGGGAGAAGGCACGGCGTGCATACAATCCTTGTAGAAGCAACGATATACGCCAAGATTAACACTTAGGTCGGCATTAGAGCGACCTTTGCCTGAAACTGTAACACAAAGAAGAAAATAAATTATTGCCTGATTCTTATTCCTTTGCAATTTACTTTTAATTGCAAAAGGAAATTTGTATCAAAACTGTATTTGCAAATTTATAAACTATTCACATTCACTCATCATATTTCCAATCTGCAAACGTCTAGTCTTCCTCTTGCACTACTACTGTGTTTCACCTCAAGTTGAGAGTAACGCAATGTTGGATTTCGTAATGGCAGATTCAAATCGCGCACTAACCTAATCCAGCGGGCGTATATACACATACTGAAGAAGGGTGATTTGTTCATATGCTGGTGACGCAACCATGTAAAGTCTGCCACAACAATGTCCAACATGACGTTAATCTCAAATGAGACGAGACATTGTATAGCAGGAAATATTCGTGAGGATTTTATTTTTGCCTTTTTTGCAGTTAATTTCAGAACCAAGAACCAAGTCTGCAAAAATATTGTTTTACCCATATACTTTAATGTGTAACTGTTTGTTATCGCTAAAATAAAAAAACAGAACAACTGCTCGATCAGAAAAATTAGTACCAAGAAAATATCATGCTTTACAATATTTGAAAAGACCTAAACTGAAAGATAATCAACAATATTGATCTTTATTGAATACTACTTAGTAGTATTTTCTGATTACTTGTTTTTGGTAGAAGGAGACAAAATAAGATAAGATGTTTTAAACATGTACTTTATTTGACAACACATTTTACAAACAAAACAAGAATGCATACAGCTCATGAGTACATGGTAGAGATCATTTTTATCCTCCATTAGCATCTTTGGTCAAATTTCTGTGACAAATATTTATACATTAAAAAGCAATGATAATAGACTATACTTACTGAGATATGTGAAGACCTTGGTACTGTTGTCAAAATTCCAGTCTCCATGATCATCAGCATCATAGCTTGAACTGCTGCGGTGCCATTCCGTATGTCACCAGTAAGGGAAAATACATCAGGTTTTTGAGTAAAATTATGATTCATCAGAACAAAATTTCCATCACTGAATTCTTCAAATCTAGCATCATAGCTTATATTGGTCAGATGATCACGGTCTTCAAAGAACCAGCGGTAGTTATCACCATCGATGAGTGTGATCATCCATCCATTACCATGTGTGAGCCTCTTCTCGCGAAAATTGATATAACTTGCTCCATTGTCATTGACAAATACACTACGCTTGTATTTAAGCGATGTTGGAAGGGGCTTATTGAATGCCAATCGATGGAATGTCACGGTTTCATCACAAACTGCTCCGGGCAAGCTGCTGGATCCAAATTGTGAATCACCCCAGTCACAGTGATCTGCTGGTAGATTAGGATTGTATGGCAGCAATTTATAATTGGCACTTTCCCCTAATAGGGTACCATCAAGATCTTCCAACCAACATTCATGTTGCCACAGCCATAGGGCTTTGTTGGGTGAATTGTAATACTCAATATTTTTTAATCTGCTTTGGTAACCGCCCTGATCTTGTTTGCAATGGCCACAAGCACGGATTGCAGCACATCCAACCCGATCAAAGTTCATGAATTTGACGCCATCAACGGTAAGATGTCTGCTTTTAGGAAGTTGAACTCCTGCTGCCGTGCAAGAGGTTTCAGACACAGCAATGTCACTGTGAGCAATGATGACAGAATCTTTAATGAATGGACCACCCCATGCATCCCATGAAGTCTGGTATTCCACACCAGACTCAGTTGCATCTGATATTAGGAAATTGTAGATTCGTACAGCACCAACTTCAACTGCCTCTGCACTCTCTCCACATGCCAAACAGTAAGGTTATGAAACTCTGCAGGAGCAGATGCCAATGATGAGCTACATCCACCACCTTCTTTTGGATAATACACAGGGAATATCCACAGTCCATACCAACCTAATGAATGTGCCGAGTTGTTACGAAACTCAAGTACTGGAATATTTCGAGGACATACACTAGATGTATATGACGGACCTCCAGGGCGTTCTGGGGCATTGTACCAGAAACCAAAATGAGAGCAGCCAGCAGCTGCATTATGTCTGACTATGTTGTCGGGATTAGTGATCCAGTATGCTGCAGGGGTGACATCAACATTAAGCAGACTACTGCTGGGGCGGACAAATATGGCTAAATTGTACTGGATGATATTATTGGTCTCTATGCCATCTTCCAAGAAGTATGCATGACCCAAGATTTTGTATGCCACATTATGTTCAACAAGAAGGTTATGTACACCATGAATGGTGACAGCTCTGTTGAAGGTGTCATGAACAGAGCATCCCCGGACATAATTACCGGTCACATCGCCATTGAGATGGAAATGTATTGGATAACGACCCAAACGGAAAGCTTGACCTGCGTGTGTGACCTCTATGTATGAGAGAGGCGTCCAGTGGCAAGATGTTTGTCCTTTTCTTTAGCGAATAGCATAATGGCAGCACCATACTGATCATTTGCAGTCTCTTCCCCAAATTTACCTTGGAAACAAGTCTGGGTTGCAAATTGACCTGTGGATGGAACAAATATTTGAGTAGTGATAAGATGACATTCTTTAGCAGCTTCATATCTTTACAAGCAGGGTAATATGACACCAAATTGAGGGTCGATAAATTGTAAATTTGATATTTTTCCATGAATTATGTATCCATATCATCGACCGTATCACATATTGACGCATTTCGAGAAAATTGAATTTGAAAATTTAGCGATTTTCATTTGCTGCATAATCTTGATTAAAACATTATTGTCAATTAAAACCTGGTTAAAAGTAATGCAAATATACCATATTTTCAATGTAATTCACTTATCACTATCAGAGTATAACTTATTCTGAAAAAAAAATCTCAAATGTTGAATGTTGAATACGGTCAATGATATTATGGAATACATTGCCCAGTTAAACATTTAAAAAATGGGAAACCAGTGTTGAGCTTTCAAACATGTTTGTTTCCCTGAACATGAAAAACTAGCATGTAAGAAGCTTTTTCTGCTAATCATCCGTTATTAATATTTTTATCACAGTCAAGGGTAAAATATGTTTCAAACCATACAAAAATATGGTAAAATTGCAAAATAGGTTAGGTATACAACTTAAGCTTTGTGAAAGCATAGATTAATAAAATTTCAATATATTTCAAACACTTTTCTCTAAAACCAAATAAATTTATCAGTTACAAAGATGATTTGTTAACTAGTTAACAACTAATTAGTTAACTAGTTAACTAGACGAAGAAAAAAAAAATCTTCCCTGATCAGGATTTGAACCTGGAACTTCTGGGTTTCAGTCTAGCATTCTTACTTACCTGTATTAAACTCTTCTTCACACGCTTCTATTGTTTCTGTCCATTCAGAATCAACTGATCCACGGACAACCACATTCCTGGTAAGCAAACCAACTTCTGCCCTGGTTTCCAAGGTAACCCCATTAATAATCTGCACCATAGAGATGTGGTCATATTTAACAGCAGGCTCAAAGTCCAGTGTCATACCATCACCAGACACAGCTGTGCAAAAGAAAGCAAGTGTGATAATGGGCATTCTCAGTCAGTGGCTGTGGTTTAGCTTTTAAGTGCTGAATTCTATTGGTTTCTGCATGCCGTCTATCACACGGTAGAAAGTGTTTAGTTATAAAATAATATTTAACTGACTAACAACGAGAATAAACCAAATGAATTTTTGTTTTTTCTATCATCTACCATTTGATAGATGACACTCAGGTCCAATATTTTATCATAGTTGCCGGCATCCAATACTCAAAAAACATTGGACCTGACTGTTTGTCTATCACATGGTAGAGGATAGTAAAACAAAAATTCATATCACTTATTATTCTCTAATTTTTAAACAGCTATAATAATCTTGTCAATCTGATTGATCCTCATATCTGAGCAGTGTTATATCTTGTAATACATATGGGCATGAATATGCGTAAGAATACATATGATGCACAGCAGTGATCACAGCGCTTAGCTCAGTATTTTGTGTTTGCTTGGGTAAATGAGGACTTATTGGACTCACCAACTTCATGCACAGGAGTGAACTTGATAAAAATGGTTACAAAATGGTCATACATTTCAACTAAACATAATTTTAAGGTTGATCTGTTTTGAGACCCAGCTATGTATCTAACACCTGATATAACATGGTAGATACCATTAATTGGAATGTGCAAGTTCCACTAAAATTATGGTTAAATTACAATGTTATATCAGGTGATATATAGACAGTTCACTTTTATTCTCTAACTCCATGTCAGGTATCCACAAAAGAGGCACACTTTAGTCCTGTGCTATAGTGGGTGTACTCCTGATTCTACACAATACAGAATTATAAATTTAATTACTTTTATAGGTTTTGATTAAAATTATTCTGTTTAGCCAGATGAAACAAAGATAAATCTACATCCTTCACTGGAAAAACAACAAAAAACAAGACGTGTGATATCCATGTGACATTCAGACAAATCCACATGACAGTCATGTGACATTCATGTGGTACCTCACTCACCTGTAATGGTCAGCTCTTCATTTTCCCTTCGACTATGCCTGTCACCAGTAGATGCAATCACAATACCGTATGACATTCATATGGTACCTCCCTCACCGGTAATGGTCAGCTCTTCATTTTCCCTTTGACTATGCCTGTCACCAGTAGATGCAATCACAATACCATATGACATTCATGTGGTACATCACTCACCTGTAATGGTCAGCTCTTCATTTTCCCTTTGACTATGCCTGTCACCAGTAGATGCAATCACAATACCCGTACGACATTCATATGGTACATCACTCACCTGTAATAGTCAGCTCTTCATTTTCCCTTTGACTATGCCTGTCACCAGTAGATGCAATCACAATACCGTATGACATTCATATGGTACATCACTCACCTGTAATGGTCAGCTCTTCATTTTCCCTTTGACTATGCCTGTCACTAGTAGATGCAATCACAATACTGTATGACATTCATATGATACATCACTCACCTGTAATAGTCAGCTCTTCATTTTCCCTTTGACTATGCCTGTCACCAGTAGATGCAATCACAATACCGTATGACATTCATATGCTACCTCCCTCACCTGTAATGGTCAGCTCTTCATTTTCCCTTTGACTATGCCTGTCACCAGTAGATGCTATCACAATACCGTATGACATTCATATGGTACCTCCCTCACCTGTAATGGTCAGCTCTTCATTTTCCCTTTGACTATGCCTGTCACCAGTAGATGCAATCACAATACCGTATGACATTCATATGGTACATCACTCACCTGTAATAGTCAGCTCTTCATTTTCCCTTTGACTATGCCTGTCACCAGTAGATGCAATCACAATACCGTATGACATTCATGTGGTACATCACTCACCTGTAATGGTCAGCTCTTCATTTTCCCTTTGACTATGCCTGTCACCAGTAGATGCTATCACAATACCGTATGACATTCATATGGTACCTCACTCACCTGTAATAGTCAGCTCTTCATTTTCCCTTTGACTATGCCTGTCACCAGTAGATGCAATCACAATACCGTATGACATTCATATGGTACCTCACTCACCTGTAATGGTCAGCTCTTCATTTTCCCTTTGACTATGCCTGTCACCAGTAGATGCAATCATAATATCGTATGACATTCATATGGTACCTCACTCACCTGTAATGGTCAGCTCTTCATTTTCCCTTTGACTATGCCTGTCACCAGTAGATGCAATCACAATACCGTATGACATTCATATGGTACCTCCCTCACCTGTAATGGTCAGCTCTTCATTTTCCCTTTGACTATGCCTGTCACCAGTAGATGCAATCACAATACCGTATGACATTCATATGGTACATCACTCACCTGTAATAGTCAGCTCTTCATTTTCCCTTTGACTATGCCTGTCACCAGTAGATGCAATCACAATACCGTATGACATTCATGTGGTACATCACTCACCTGTAATGGTCAGCTCTTCATTATCCCTTTGACTATGCCTGTCACCAGTAGATGCTATCACAATACCGTATGACATTCATATGGTACTTCACTCACCTGTAATAGTAAGCTCTTCATTTTCCCTTTGACTATGCCTGTCACCAGTAGATGCAATCACAATACCGTATGACATTCATGTGGTACCTCACTCACCTGTAATGGTCAGCTCTTCATTTTCCCTTTGACTATGCCCGTCACCAGTAGATGCAATCACAATACTGTATGACATTCATATGGTACCTCACTCACCTGTAATGGTCAGCTCTTCATTTTCCCTTTGACTATGCCTGTCACCAGTAGATGCAATCATAATATCGTATGACATTCATATGGTACATCACTCACCTGTAATAATCAGCTCTTCATTTTCCTTTGACTATGCCTGTCACCAGTAGATGCAATCACAATACCGTATGACATTCATATGGTACCTCACTCACCTGTAATGGTCAGCTCTTCATTTTCCCTTTGACTATGTCTGTCACCAGTAGATGCAATCACAATACCGTATGACATTCATATGGTACCTCACTCACCTGTAATGATCAGCTCTTCTTTTTCCCTTTGACTATGCCTGTCACCAGTAGATGCAATCACAATACCGTATGACATTCATATGGTACCTCACTCACCTGTAATGGTCAGCTCTTCATTTTCCCTTTGACTATGCCTGTCACCAGTAGATGCAATCACAATCTTATCATTGACATTCCATGTGATTGCTTGCTCCAGTGTCATCTTCATGTCACCAGCTTTGATGGTCTGTGCCAGATGGGTCCATGTCACTGGGACAGGCTTGCCTTGAAATATAGCAAACATCTGCTTATAACATTGGCATAGCCAGGATTTTTTCATGGGGGAGGGAGCTAATGTGACTTTCCAGGAAAACCAAATTTAACAGAAATTATAAAAAGTAGTAAAAAAAAGTCCTAAACATCATAAATATGCCCCCATTTCCCTCCCGCCCCCGACTATGCCAATTGTTTAGAAAACATTTAGAAATCATTTATCTACTACTTTAATTCCTCCTAAATTTCATTCTAATAAAGTAAGAGGAATTCACAAGTTAGATTACCTAATGAATACCTTTTTCCAATCAATACGTGTTGATGTTTATAACATGTCAATTGTAACACATTTTGAAACATATACACCATTCTGCTTCAATTCATGAGAGTCTTGGCTATTTTTTTGTTATTATTGTACAACATTGCGATATCTTTTGATTGGTTATGTATGCCTGATTTGTAGGCACATACTTCTGATGACATAACCACTTCAATATGCTCAGAAAGTGGAGGGATGAAATTGTAGATCATGAAATAAGCAAACTGGCATATGAAAATTTTGAGAGAGAAAACAAATCTTGATTCTTGCATATATTAATTGTGTCTTGCATTGTCTTATGCCCTGTTAGGTTGAAGCATATAGACTGCCTCCTTTTTTCATCTTTTAATATTATAACTGGCCACTTAGACACAGAGAGTTATCATGAGGACTTGTTATGATTGCCCGAGTACCAACTGTAAACTCGGTAGTTCAATGGTTAAAATCTGGACCGTAATCCAGCAACTGAGGTTCAATCCCAGCTGAGTCCTGATTTGTTCTCTCTCAAAACTTTCATATGCCAGTATGCTCGAGCCCAAAAATAAATATAAAGTCACAAAATTACTAGAATTACCATGTAGGTCTAGGGTTCCATTCCTGACTGCTATGGTTTTGGCTCCATACAACGGTAGCTCTTTTGATAGGACATGACCATGCATCATGATAGTAGCTTTATTCAAGTATGGTTCCTCTTCTGTTCCTATTTGAAGGCACCCACCATCTACAATAAGTATGTACTCAGCATTCAATGTGATGCTTGCTTGCTCATCATCAAATATCAAACATCCTCCTGAAAAGGAGAAAGAAGAGAACTGCTATAACTTTTCCTAATGCTATCATATTAAGAATTGCATTACAAAAATCATAGGCCTTCAAACAAAGAATAATTTTAAGCGCTATTTTTTTGCTTGCTGATTTCTAAGCTTTTGTCAGTTTCTAAACAACTTTACCTTGAATAAGAACCATCTTCAATACAGGTGTGTCCACGTCCATGAGGACCCTCTGTCCTGCCTTGATGACGATAAAGTCTCCTTTCACTGGTGGGTCTTTACCACCCCAAGTAAACCGCGATGACCATCGGTCTACATAATAATAGTCGGCATAATTCTGTGAAACAACAATGAGAGCACATTACATAAGCCAAAATGGTGTCATTTCTATGCAAAGTTTAATAACATCCATTGGTTCTCGCTATCTAAGAGTGCATGAAATTGGGGTTAAAGCTCTGTATCACATTGGGTATGTTGGAGTATATTATGAATTATCCAGTCGTAGAATTAGAAGGTAAATTATGAATAAAATACTGGACTGACCTTCCGAATTTTGCACATTTTCATCCAATCTCATTGGACTTCATCTGGCAACTGCACAGATGCTCTGGTATTGATCATAATTGAAGACTGATCATGTAGTAATACTAGCTGAATATTGATTATTGATGAATCCCATGCATGTGAAAGTTGAAATCTCACACAGGGATGTTATTGAGATCCTAGTAACATAGCTGACACACAGGGATGTACTTTGAGATCCTAGTAACACAGCTGATCAGCACCAATATCAAATTCACACAAGAGAAGTGCACAGGCGACAAATTTGCATTCCTTGATTCCTAGTAACACTAGCTGATCACACAGGTATGTACTTTGAGATCCTAGTCAACACTAGCTGATCACTACCTACATGTTTTTGAGATCCTAGTCAACACTAGCTTATCACACAGGGACTACTGCTCTGAGATCCTAGTAACAAACAAAGTTCAATCAGGGTGTAATTGATATCCTAGTGCAATAACAGGATGACACAGATGTACTTTGAGATGCCAGTAACACAATGAGATTAGATGAAAAAAGGTATCCTAGTAGCACTAACGGATCACATTAGGATGTTTGAGATCCTAGTAACACTAGCTGATCACACAGGGATGTACTTTGAGATCCTAGTAACACTAGCTGATCACACAGGGATGTACTTTGAGATCCTAGTAACACTAGCTGATCACACAGGGGTGTACTTTGAGATCCTAGTAACACTAGCGGATCACACAGGGATGTACTTTGAGATCCTAGTAACACTAGCTGATCACACAGGCATGTACTTTGAGATCCTAGTAACACTAGCTGATCACACAGGGGTGTACTTTGAGATCCTAGTAACACTAACTGATCACACAGGGATGTACTTTGAGATCCTAGTAACACTAGCTGATCACACAGGGATGTACTTTGAGATCCTAGTAGCACTAATGATCACACAGGGATGTACTTTGAGATCCTAGTAACACTAATGGATCACACAGGGATGTAATTTGAGCTGAGATCCTAGTAACACTAGCTGATCACACAGGGATGACTGACATGTCACCAGTCCCTTTGCAGGTGCCAGTCCAATGAGATGAGAGGGAATAGGGTCAGTCGAGTGATCACACAGGGATGTGCTTTGAGATCCTAGTAATACTAGCTGATCACACAGGGATGTACTTTGAGATCCTAGTAACACTAACTGATCACACAGGGATGTACTTTGAGATCCTAATAATACTAGCTGATCACACAGGGATGTACTCTGAGATCCTAGTAAGATCCTAGTAGCACTAGCTGATCACAAGGAGATGTACTTTGGCGAGAAAGTTTATAAAAACAATTCTAGAAATGATCTTCTCTCATATTTTGATCTCTTTGTTTTTTTTTTTTTAAAGTGTAACAGTTTCAATTAAGAATTGAGAATAAATCATTTCCAAATCACATGATTTGTTTTGAGTCAATTACCTGAGTGGCTATACCCTTGTTGCTAACTTCCACCCTGACTTTAGTTTTAATGGTTTCAGAATGCTCTCCTGTAAGACATGTAATCTTTGTAGCAGATTCGCATTTGTACTTCACACACTGTCCCTGCGATGGATACTTTGTTTCCTGTTGAACTGTGATGAAATACAATGTACATGAGCTGAGTTATATGGGACCATAATAGCTTGTACTTGATATTAAAGGCCCTAAACTGCATGATTAATTGACATTTTTAAGTTATGAGTATTATAAGGTTTGTGCAATCAGTGCTTACTAATCACTGTGGAGAGGTTCAGTATTGCCACTTTAGCATGTACACTAGCATAACATGAAAGTGGGGTTCTGATTGGCTCATTGAATCACAATCATGAAAAGCTGTAAAACACCTCATTTGCTAATCCAAGCCACATAATGT
>NC_092630.1:72725505-72808286 GCF_039555335.1 Amphiura filiformis
GAGAATAATTGAGCTTCTATTAATTAAAAAGGGCCAAAAACAGGTGGATCATAATTATACAAGATGACACCATTGCAAAATATTCAGCATTTTACAAATGAAATACATGTAGGCCTATATCTAAAATAACATGGCCGGGCCCGGGAAACACACACTAGCGCATAATATCATGATTATGTTTTACAATACTGAACAAATTGTAAAATCCCAATGTCGTGTGTTTTAATATAGGCCTAAGTAGATTTTAAATTTCAAATTATTGAGCTATAAAGTCCAGTTGATATTGATATGTTTCTCTCTCATCTCAATTCACCGTAGTAGGCCTACTAGTTGGACATCTAAATCGATCGTTTCCAGGTGAACTGGTTCAGTGCTCTCTGTGTTCGAAACCACGATATTAAATGATCACAACATAAAGTCAATTGGTTACAAACCATGCGTGAATAAAGTATGACGTATGGCGCAATCGATACCATTGATAGCTAACTTATACAGGGATTGATTTTCTTTACCAAGTAAATGCTACCTACCTGGTCAATGACCTGACGGTGTATATAAAATGTAAGATATTTTCCCTAATATTAAAACTAATATAATGAATGCAGCAATTAATATCGCCTATTGTTTTAATACACTCAGTGTATGACGGATAATGTATCGTGGAAATGCATTCGTCAAGATAATTGCACTTGCCAAGGAGTTATTGCATTTAGCTCTCGAGCCTATCGACTCTCGAGCTAAATGCAATAACTCCACGGCGCGTGCGATTATCTTGACGAATGCATTGCACTCAGTTCATTATCCTTATCTTATTTTCATGACTGTGTCAACTCAAAAATCATGCAAGGTCGAATGTAGGAAAAGTATGATCAGTTGAGCTGTAATAATAAAATAAATGTGTTCAAGCAAAGAGTTGGGGTGGGATGTGATATGGTGCATGGGCTCTGGAATTCTTGCCTTTACACTTAGTACGCCGCATAGCTCCTGCGACCGACTAGTGGACAAAACGGGGGTGTGTGTGGGTGTGTGTTTCCTAGGTAATTGAAGTAAACATTAATAGGGAGGATTTGGGACTTTGCTCGTTAAAAGACCCCTTTAGCTCAAATAAAAGGGCAAGAGACAGACCTGCATCGTGGCACACTAAGTATGGTCTTTGCAGGACCAAACATTACATTAAATCACATATAGGCCTATTGGAACGAAAGTTGACCCATGACAAAGACCTTGTACATAGGCCTACTCTACAAACTATAGCATTTAAAAAAAACTTACACAATGGTGTTAATTCCCGCAAATTGCTGAAAAAACTGTAGACCACACCCGACGAGTAAGGCATTCCTTGTAGCTAGCGTCTTCAGTACCTGAACCAGCAGGACGCCACCTAATCAAGGCAAAATACCTTTATCATTATTGTCGAAAACTGAGGCATTTACTTCTGATTTGCATCTTTGTTTGTTTATTTCTTCTTTATACTGGGTCCATATTCAGAGGAAAAATTTAAGTATGCCCCTGTTCTTCCATCTGGATCCACAAACAGTCCCAAATCAATGCCCCCAAGCTAATAGTAGAACTTCTCAGATGCTTCAACTTGCCAACAAATAATCTTATAACAGAATATAGCAGAGTATGATGCCCTGTCTGGCTCACCGGTTTGGAACGAATCTAGAAGAGAGCATGTAAATCATTGTTGGCAAGCAGTACACATAATGAGGCACTGGAGCTTGGAAAGTTACCAAGTATGTATACTGCCAATAAAGTATCCTTACACTTGGAAAAATAATCACAATTTCAAAACTGGACAATATTGGGTTAAATTTGTTTTTTTAATAGATGCACTATCTAATCCTGCACATTATGACACCACATTGAATCCAATGTGACCTCAAGAAGTAAAGTTACAAGCAATTGAATAGACGAATGTCCAGTTTTAAAAGTGAAAAACTGGCCTATACAAGGCGCAAAAAAGATTCCAACAAGCGAAACAAAGAGACAGCACAGTTTCTTCAATGAAGCGTTATTTAAAGCAGTTTTATTTAAGTTTTACTTCTGTGTACTTTTCATAACTTTCATTTTATTTGTCAGTTCTTTTATTTCAGTTTTCTTTTGTTCCTTTTGTTTTAATTTCAAGCCAAACGCATAAATTAGCCATTCACCACACTCAAACCAGATGTCTAGTCTGTGGAGTTTTGAATTGGCCAGTTTGTCACTTTCAAAACTGGACCTTCGTCTAATCAAATGCTTGTAACTTTGCTTCTTGAAGTCACATTGGATTCAATGTGGTGTCATAATGTGCAGGACTATCTAGTGCATCTATTAAAAAAAACAAATTTACCACACTATGGTTCAGTTTAGAAATTGTGATTATTTTTCCAAGTGTAAGGATACTTTATTGGCGCAGTATATGATGGGCGTAAGCAAGAATGTGTGAGTTTTTGGCAACTCGCTATGAAATCTGTGCGTTTCCATAATATAGTTGAGTGCCGCCAAAAAAAAAACATTCAAAGTTTTAAGAAATTCTGACAATTTTCTCAGTGCCATGATGTAAAATAATGTCAAATAATACGTTATGTGAAAGAAGAAAGACTTTCAATCATGTTCATATAGGGCTGTGTGGTGTGTTTTTCTGCTAACTGCTGAAAAAGAGGGACAGAACAGGAGATGAAGGGACCTAAACAGCAGGGAGCTACAGCACATGGGTGCATTGCTTGGCAGACTGAGAGAGAGAGAGAGAGCAGCTCAGAGTAGAGTGAGGTGAACTTTGAAAATTGATTAAGAGGCCTTCCTCCTGCAACGGAGAGAAATAATATTAAGAAACTAGAACTAAAGAAGCTGAAGAAGAAGACACACATACATACACGCCCCCTACCCATCCACCCCCCACATACACACCTTGGTAAACAGCCATTTTATAACTATTAATAATAATAATATGTATTTAGTATTTTTGCAAGCCCATTACTGCATGTTTTATGTAATAGTTCCTGTAATGTAAATTGCAAACATTTTATCGCTATTTAGCTCAGTAGGAAATTACGAATATCATTTTGAACATCCCAGTAAACATGGCACACCGACATCGCCCGGTTAATAATTACATTGTTCAACCAGAGACACTGAAATGAATACACGGGATCGATACACGTAAATGTGCTATGCACGATTGATATTCAGACGATAAATCTTTGGATACCGGAGTGGAAAATGATGAATATCTCCCGTAAATGATTTCGTATAAAGAAACCAGATGTGGTTCCTTGAACTTGAATATATATTTTGAACAGATATGATAGTCGTTAGTTTGCGCTTTGAGAGAGTAGCTTGCGTCATGAGCTGAAAAAGTGACCAAAATTCAAGATTTTAAATAGCGCAGCGTAGACCCTCGTGGAGGTAGTCTCGGGCCAGACTGTATGTGGCTATCATGAACATACAGGATCGACGAGTGTCAGACCGACTGACACAAACTTGCTGTGTAGGAGACTATAGTAGAGGCAGTCTATAAGCAGATGACAATGGCGAATGTATGCTCGCTGACCGTACAGAGGTCAGTCACAGGCTAATGTCATTAGCCTTAGTCGGATGTCCTTCAGCCCACTATGCATTTAAAACTTTTAAACAGGTGGTAACACAATGCCATGCGTGGCTGTGGATTCAACCTACCATGGCATTTTCTGCCATGAAGATATCGGGGCGATGACACTGTGCATGGTAAACACAAAACGTTTTTGAAATGCTTTTGACAGGTCATATGTGACCGTACAGCACGAATGAGCCGTAAATGTCCTCAATTGTATTCCGAGTTACAGTGTAAAATGGGCATGAAGGTCATATTCATAGGTATTTCAATTTGGTGCTACGTGTATCTCATTAAATGAGGTACACGTAGCACCAAATTGAGGTACCAATGAATACGACCTTCATGCCCATTTTAACTGTAACTCAGAATACAATTGAGGACATTTACGGCTCATTCGTGCTAATACGGTCACATATTTTGGAACTTTGGTTTTCAAAAATGTATTAATAACATTAAATGTCGGGTTATATAAAGGTCAGGAAAACGTTTTAAAACGTTTTGTATGAACACACTGCAAAAATACTTTTAAAATGTTTTCAAAATGTTATTGTAAAGTATTTTTTGTAAACATTTTTGTCAGCAAAAAATATTTTGTCAGCACTCAAATAACATTATTTCAGAATATTTGCAGTAAGTTATCACAAAACGTTTTTGAATGTTATGAAAACGTTTTATACCCTTTATATACCCTGTATGTAACCCGACATTTAAACGTTTTCTGGAAACCTTTTCTAACCTTTTCGAAATGTTTTGAGTTTGCTGGGATCCAGGTGTTGTGAAAATAGGAAAATGCTTTCATGTAAAATCATGCTTATATAAAATATTTTAATTGTTACCAAACAGCTGCTTTAAACGCCCTCAATTGACACCCTAACCGTTATTCTAACATACCATGCATGACAGAATCACTAATTATAATCGTAGACCATGCTTCATTATACTTACCGTTTAATTCCTGTTCCAGATGCCGCCTGTGCTCGACCTCTGAATACATAATATCTTCGTATTCTTTTGCTGCTAAATGTTTGCCATGGAGCTTCTCTAATATTACCTTTGCTTTGCCGTTTCGTTCTTTTTTGATTAGCCATCGAGGAGACTCTGGTAAAAACAAGAATCCGAAAAACTGAAGAATTGCTGGCCCAGCTGATACCCCAAATATGCATCTTTAAGAACAAAGAAAAAGTCGATGATTCAACTCTCAAGATGTAGACATAATTAATCAATTCGGTATTTGTATCAATTTGAAACAATTATTTGTTACGAAAATGGCGAAGTGATTATGTGAAAACGCAAACGAAAGCCCACTATGTTGTCATGGTTGTGGATATGCAGTATTCCTTTTCAATTGAAGAAAGAACCAGAAAAATTTAAACACCTAGGAGCTAGGATAACAATTAATAAAGCATGCATTAAACTACATAAATGTACAAAAATAGTATTAAACTACATAAATGTATAGTAAAAATAACAACAAAGCCAGGAGGACAACAAGCATATGATATGCCATATATGACTATTAATCATGATCAACTCGAATGCAGGTGAACTCGAAATTATATGTAAAATGTTTATCACAAGTAAAGTACTCAATAAATACCAATACTCAATAGTCGTATATTGAATGCAACACATCTCAGCATAATTATAATTAGAGCTGAACAAATATGACTTGTGATATATCGGTTTATTGGCCGCGAATCCCCGAAATATACTCTTCACATTTGCAAACACTTTGCCCATGATGCACTCCATCTATTTGTTATCAATCCAATCTAACCGCAACAAGTCACCAAGCCTGAATAATCCATGTAAAGATCATGCATTGCAATATGCCCAATTTAGATAATAATTTCTTCCATAGACCCGTGTTAAGATTTTACTAAAATCGACTTGGGGCACAAAAGTACATGTACACCAATGCAACTATTGCATGCAAACGAAATATATGACGTAAAAATTGACGTGCGTAATAGCGCGGCGCACTGTAATCGCGGCGTAAACTTCTCCAAATAACCTACCTCCATCCCCACGAATAATAGGAGAATATACCAGCTACAATCCCAGATAAGGATGTGCCAAAAGCAAAACAAGCTCCAGTTACTGCCATTAGCCGTCCTCGAGCATATGATGGTGATATCTCGGCCATGTATGGAGGAGCTGATGAAGTTGTAAGACCTAGTGCGACATGTGCAATTAACAAGTAATTGAATAAAAGAGAAAAAAATGCCATTAATATTACGTGTATTGGTATCAAAACAGCAGTAATGCAAACTTTTTTTTTAATTTAGAAGGAAACGCGACAAGGAAATTAAAGGAATCCTGCAAAATGAGCAGTTTTTGAGAGAATTTACTTTAGACAAAAACCCTATTTAACGGCACTACGGCAGATGGATTTTTCAAGTAGGGTCAGTCGGTCGGGATTTGAAAAAAAATCTGGAGGCTAAAATGACCCTAAAATATCGCCAAAAGCTTGAAAATTTGGCAAAAACTTTATGTTTTTGCAAAAATATTTTGAAATGAGCCGCATTTGAGAAAATCAGAAAATTTAGGCGACGTAAAAACCTCTGTTCTACGGGCGGATGGATTAAAAACATTCGTCCTGGAGGCTAAAATGACCCTAAAATATCACCAAAAGCTTGCAAAATTTGGCAAAAAGTTGACTATTGTTTTTGCAAACATATTTTGAAAATGTTCTGAACCTTTTTAAAACAGTCAAAATCAATCAATTTTGGCTCCAAAACGGCTGGTTTTACATGATTTTAACAAAAAGTAAAAAAAATCTCCCACAGCGCAAAATCCGGGTCGGTCGGACCGTAAAACAAGTTTTTATCGTGGCCTTACTGCTTCGAGGAAGGCATTTGGAATATTGACCCTTTTCCCTCTATCCCACAATGCACTATCCCAGGGGGTATGACGTAGTTCATCAACCTCATAGATCGTGTGCATCCGATGGTCTTTGCCAGGCCTTTGCAATTATTTTGTCTTAATATGGGCATGCTGATTCCATATATTCGGATTATCGTAAAGGCCATCGATGTTACTAATTATGCAATCATTGAATACACGAGTGATGCAGAACATCTGTGTAAGAGATTTTGTTTACATTTTATTTTCATCTCCGAAAAAAGTGAAACGGACGCCGACAAAATATCACTGCGTGTCCCGTCATTAGTTTTTCACCATTAGGTCTATAAAATGTATACAAAGTTCAGTTTCAATAACAGGAAACTTTTTTTGGCGGCGACACCATGTCGATAAGGCATAGAAATGTTGTTTTTTGCCCCCGAAAGGTATTAGTGATCGCGGCGCCATTATCATGATTATAAGCTATTATCGGCGATTCCTTTTTTAATGATGAAGGCATCAGCCGAAATGTCCGTATTCAGAATGTAATGAACATAACTCTGTACTCCCCCGGTGAGATGATGTATTTTACGACACTCATACCCCCTGGAATAGTGCATGATGGGAAAGAGGGAAAAAAGTCTATAGACATGCAGTAGGTTATATTTAGGGTTATTGCAAAACGAGAGCAGAGGAAGTCTGTCTCGTCTCAAGTTGGATTTCACAGTGGCAGATCCTAATTCCGCGAGACGAATACTCACGCGTAGAAGGGCGATTTGTCTGAATGCTGGAGATGCAACCGCGTCCAATCTGTAACCTGGCGTTACTCTCAACTTGAGACGAGAGTTACGAGACAGTGGGACACACTATAAAATGGCGAGTATAGAAAGGTCTTCTATCAGATTGAATTGTTTTGGTTGAGCAAATTCATCAGGATTATTGGCTACTTATCCAGACTATGACTTGTACTTATTTGTGTACGTTTCAGCAACACTGTTACCTTTGTCAACACTTGATGATGCAAGGTGGGCTTCCAATTCTGGACAATTCAATTATGAAGAATAAAGATGGAACAGTCAAACTGTTGCAATTCTGTATAAACCTACACAATACGACCAACATCTCAACTACCGGTCACACAACAACCATTTACTTCAGATACTGGGGGTGGTACGCACTTTGTACGACAGGAAGGAGAGCATCGTAACAGAAAAGGAGGACAAACTTGAAGAAGAAAGGAAAATCCAGAAATGCTCCATACATGCGGTTTCCCCAGGTGATCTTTTGTCACAAAGACCACATACAAAGTGTCAAGCGACAAACTCGGCTAAAAAGAACACCGATGACATCACCAGAAGCCATGGTATGGTCGTACTACCGTATGTCAAAGGAGTCACAGAAAGGGTGTCCAGAGTGATGAAGAAGTACAGTATGTCAACTGCAATGAAGCCGTACAACACGCTCCGTAGGGAATTAGTCCACCGAAAGATAAGCTAGATCCCAACAACTTAACCCGCGGGCAGTTTACAAGATCCTCTGCGTGAACTGCAAGCTTTCTTACACTGGCGAAACGAGGAAAAAAATTGGTACGCGGCTTGAGAAACACAGAAGGTTCACAAGTTAGCCATAACAGATCATGTTGTCAACAAAAACCATGTTACTAGAGGGGAGGCTGAGATCATTGGCACGGAAAGAACGATTAAAACGCTGAATAAAGGAGGCTATAGAAATTAGAGGTACACCACCATGAACAGAGACGAAGAACAATATGACTTATCCAAATAACTCACATTTTCGAAGAGTTTCTGGGATTAAGAAAACCCCCGGAAGGAAAATCAACTGGCAACATCAAGATCTGCGCTGGAGATACATCTAGCGTCGGTTGCCAGCAGTCATCACTCATCCTCAAGTGTTGACAAAGGCAACAGTGTTGCTGAAACGTACACAGGTAAGTGCATATTCTGGATAAGTTACTACGAACTTCGAGTTGAATAATTGTTTTTGTTCTTTTCTTATTTCAAAATACCTGATCTTTCGTGATTTGGTTTAGAATTTACTTACCAGCACCAAATCCGACGAATATCTGACCAACTAACAAAGCTTTCTTCGCCCCTGCGCATGCTAAAATTAGTGATCCAATAAAAAACATCGCACTTGATAACATGATAACGGGTCTTCTTCCCAACAAATCACATACGTAGCCACCGCCCAATGCTGATACTGCTGCAGTGCCTACGCCGATACTAACAATAGCCATATGCCAGAAATCATCTAAGTTGAATTCTTTCTTAAGAAGAATCACAGAACCTGACAACGCAGAAAGATTATAACCCGTAAGGAAAGTTCCGATGCCAGAAAATGCTATGATGATCAGAGTCAACATGGTCATTGATGTCGTGTCCTCCTGGTTTTCCTTCTCAAACTTCATTGTGTGCCCTTTGAATCTCTTGATTTCTATTGTGAGATGTGAGATCTACCATTAAACTTGGGTGGAAGCTTTTGGGAAGTTTTTGAACTTCAACAACTGTAGGACTTGAAGGGAAGCACATTGATTCTGCAAAAATGTAAAAAATAAAAAAGCAGTATGAAGGAAATCCCTTCCATCTTTGCATGGAGCAATTCCATCCCAATTCCATGCAAAAGATGGAGTATGTGTCTGTGTCCGATGTTTCATTCCATCTTTTTACTATTAGAATTATATGTTATATGTATCCCATGCAAGGAGTTTATATAGGAAGGAGAGGAAATAGATTATGTAACGCTTATTGTTCCTTTGTGCCAATTGGAGTTCCCGACACGCTATTCATCGAGAGGTACCTTTTGTTCGAGACAAAGGGCTTCCGCCATTAAATCGGTAACTGACCTGACCAGCGTATTAACGCTATAATAGGCAGGCTACTGTCAATAAGTGATGAAACGAAAGTCACGTAAAAGCGCCTATACGAACGAGAGGTACCTTTTGTACTAGTCCAGCCCAAGGGTGTGCGTGAGTTGTCGCATGCACACAAAACAGAGGTTCACCTACAATACAAACCTATTGCAGCGCCCAAATTGGTTTGGGCGCTCATTTGATTATACTCAGTGAACACGCTTTGCTCTACCATTTCACTACGGACAGTTCAGCAGCATAGGCAAAGTGTGCGCTCTGTGTGGCGGATATAAGAATCTACACAAGTAAGTTGTCTACATTGTTTGCCAATAGGTCTACATATAAGGATTTGAAGTAATTATGATATCATTCCTACTGTAGTATTTTTAAGGACATTAACCGCGGTCCACATCGTGTTTTATTATGTATAGGCCTACCATAGTATTTTACATGAGCATCGCGTATATAGGAGTCTACCCTGGACCTCAAATGTGATATATTTGCTGATAACTCGAGAAGCATAGCCATACTATTTCTGAATTAATCAATAAAGCAAAGCAAATCATACTTGTAGGCCTATAATAAGTCGTGTTCACACAGTCGGACTTAAATCACTTATTACCGGTCTTAAATTACGTCGGTAATAGTATACAAATATTAACTGTCTATGAGTGTGATGGTCGAAATATAATCACGAGGTGAAAGATGGATTGTTCCATTCCACGAGCCGGAACGGCGAGTGGAATGGAACAATACATCTTTCACCGAGTGATTATATTTCGACCATTACAAATTTAAGACAGTTAATATTTGTTTTATATCACTCATGCATAAATTCTATTACTAAAATACTATTTAAGGTAGGAAATACATTTTTCATCAACATAACACCATGCTTTGCCGTGATATACTTCACATTTTGGGGTCTACCCCATAACTAAATCGGCGAGTCCAACAGTCAGCGCGCGGCTTAGCGCAGGCGCACTACGGCAGAGCACTGTGATAGTAAAGACTATCACACGGAGAGGGTGATGGTAAAAATGGCAAATGGTAATCAACCAATGAACTGTCTAGAATTTATGTATGAGTGATATAATATCGGATATAAGTGGCAGTGTGAATTAGCGTCGGATATAGCTATATCCGACGTAATGTGCTTTCAATCCGACAATTTGTTCACACAGTCGGACTTAAATTACGTCGGTAATAGTATCGGATATAAGTGGCAGTGTGAATGAGCGTCGGATATAAAAAAAATTACTATATCCGACGTAATGTGCTTTAAATCCGAAAATTTAAGGCTGAAGATGACCAGGGTTAAGAGCTGTTAAGACCGATCGAAACGTTGCGTCCGGTAATAGTAATTACGTGTGGACATGCAGCACTATTGGGCTGTCGGATATAACTGTGAGTATATCACTCGAGCAAAATTTTAAGCAGAGTCATAGGCGTAGATCCCGGGGGATGGGGGGATAAATCCCCCAATATTTTGCCAGGGGGGGGGTCCATACAATCATCCCCCCCATGTTGACGCCTGATAATGGGTTTCTGACCAAATTAACCTCATATTTGCCCACTTTTTGCCCCAAACGTGCAAATTTTCGCGCGCTTCGCGCGCATTTATTCTACTTTTACACCATTATTTCATCAGTTTTGATGCAAAATTTTTAGCGCGCTTCGCGCACAATTAAACCAAAAACTTATTCTGTTGCCAAAAGGTGCTGGATTGACTATACTTGAATTTTTTTTTACTACTCCATCCCCCCAATGTCAAAAAGAAATCTACACCACTGAGCAGAGTAATTTACTGCGTGATGTCATCACACTGCAGCTGCAAATATTAATATAAATAAACGCAATAGAGGGGTCAATTGGAATGACAAGGGAACATTGGCTATCCTCAAAATTTGGAGAAACACGGAAGGTATTTCTGGGATAAAAAAAAAAAGCTTTGGGAGGAGATAGCCACGCTATTACATGACAAAGGGAGCAGATACATGCTAAGATAAAGGCCATGAAAACTCTTCAATCGCACCCTCCATGAGCGGGTAAAAAGTTCAGGCGCAGGAGCAATTGACCATCCTTATTGGGATGACCTACACGAGTTTCTAGGGGGTAGCAAATGTAAACCCTCCAGAGGGCTCAATGGGGGGGGTATGGCCCTGGAAGTAGATGGAGATGACATTTATTGAGCCATAAGCATGATAACAGAAAGGCATGTAATTGGATTTTATAAGATGATTAGGGGGTCCCAAATATACGGAAAGAAAAATAGGGGGTGTCATACAATATTTTTGATGACCAAAATGTAGGGAGTCACAACACAACATGACCACAGATAGTGTGTTTATTTTTTCAAAAGACTGATGCCTGTTGGGGGGGGGGTGCAAACGGTGGGGGGGGGGGCATAAAATCTTTGCTGACGAAAAAGGGGAGGTCGCAATTTTATTGAAGCCGACTTTTGTAAATTTGGGACCCCCCAAGAAAAAAAAAAAAATAGCATGATGATGGGAGTCATCGTTATTTTTTTTATTCTTATCATTTTTTCAAAGATGTCCACCATGTAGGGCCTACATGTATAAAATGCGATATAGAGCTAAGTCTACTGTAAAATGGGACTACTTTGTTAAACTAAAATAATAATAATAATAATAATAATAATAATAATAATAATAATATTAAATAATGATAATAGAACCTACATAAATACAAAATTGGTCTGAATTTTGGAACTTTTGAACAGTTTAACTAACCCAAAGTGTTACAATTAAACATGACAACAAATAAACACAAATCCCGACCGGCACACAACCCAACTTGAAAAAAAAAAGCAAGGGAATGTGCCGGCATGGGAATCGAACCCACGACCTTCCGAACTCTAGAGAGTTTTCAGTGCCTCATATCTTAGCATGTATCTGCTCCCCCGACCGTATGGGGAATCCCCTCCCCCCTTGTCATGTAATAGCGTGGCTATCTCCTCCCAAAGCTTTTTTTTAATCCCAGAAATACTTTCCGTGTCTCTCCAAATTTTGAGGATAGCCAATGTTCCCTTGTCATTCCAATTGACCCCTCTATTGCGTTTATTTATATTAATATTTGCAGCTGCAGCCATGATGACATCACACAGTAAATTACTCTGCTCAGTGGCGTAGATTTCTTTTTGACATTGGGGGGGATGGAGTTGGAAAAAAAAAATTCAAGTATAGTCAATCCAGCACCTTTTGGCGACAGAATAAGTTTTTGGTTCAATTGTGCGCGAAGCGCGCGAAAAATTTAGCTATTTTGAAGCTAAACTGATGGAATAATGGTGTAAAAGTAGAATAAATGCGCGCGAAGCGCGCGAAAATTTGCACTTTTGGGGCAAAATGGGCAAATATGAGATTAATTTGGTCAGAAACCCATTATCAGGCGTCAACATTGGGGAGAGGGGTGATTGTATGGACCACCCCCCCCCCCCATCCCCCCGGGATCTACGCCTATGACTCTGCTTCAAATTTTGCGCGAGTGATATACTCACAGTTATATCCGACAGCCCAATAGTGCTGCATGTCCACACGTAATTACTATCACCGGACGTAACGTTTCGATCGGTCTTAACAGCCGTTAACCCTGGTCATCTTCAGCCTTAAATTTTCGGATTTAAAGCACATTACGTCGGATATAGTTTTTTTTTTTATATCCGACGCTCATTCACACTGCCACTTATATCCGATACTATTACCGACGTAATTTAAGTCCGACTGTGTGAACAAATTGTCGGATTTAAAGCACATTACGTCGGATATAGTTATATCCGACGCCACACTGCCACTTATATCCGATACTATTACCGACGTAATTTAAGACCGGTAATAAGTGATTTAAGTCCGACTGTGTGAACACGACTTAAATCGGGCTAGTATGAATTAAATGGAAGTTTTTTGTTGCTATATCAGTGCAGATATAATTGAGTCAGTGTTAACAAAAAGTCATTTGTATGATTCTAGGTTTGTTTTCTTATTTTATTTAATAATGTCACATTTGTCGATAGGCTTAACCGTGATACCATTAAAAAAGCTAAAAGAACATTAATTCTACACACCGTTTATTTGGAACTGAACTTTGATTTATTAAAGTCATAATGTACGATCTTATATAAATATGAATTTGGTTAATTTTTTTCAAACCTGATTTTTTGGCATAATTATTTGTAATGTATACACATGTCACAACTTGCACCTAAGTTCGACATAAAGTCATAATTCAAGAATTATGACTTTATGACCTCCTATGACCTATAGAACTGCGTGTTAAACGGCCAAAATAACAAGCAGTGTTTACCTCGTTATTTCAGCTCAAAATGGACACAATAATTAGGGCCTATTACTGGTATTATTTCAGCATTTTGAATATATAATGACAAATTTAAAATTGGAAGGAAATCGTACATTAAGCCTTTAACACCTAACTGGAAATAACAGAGTGAGTAAAAGAAAAGAAAAGACGATACAACTCGCAAGTACATGTACTGTTGGTATTTCAAATGCATGTGAAAAAAAGGAACGGAAAAATTACAGTATATTTCTTTAATCCCGAAGACATGAAAGGGCCTGTGATTACTATTTGAATTTAGGGGTTTTACTCGTATTTAAACTATTTTAATATCAAATCTTTAAAAAACAACATGGTCTTCTCGTTTTAACCGAGGGGCATGGGTTTCACCACTTTTAATTGATCAATCGAAAAATTAATTGATGATTTAATAAAATAATATAAATTTAATGTAAATAAATAATAAATAAATATTTTCTTTATATGAATAAATGGATAAATAAATCAACAAATAATTCGAATAAAATGAATAAAAACCATACGCCTGATAAATGGCAATATATAAATTAATAAACGATAAATGAATAATAAAACAAAATACTGATGAATAGAAATAAATATATTAACGAATAATTAATGAATACACATTAGGTTATTCCTTTTCTTGAAAATAATAAGTTCAGCAAGTTCTTTCTTTCTTTCTCTCTTTCCTTCTTTCTTACTTTCTTTCTTTCTTTCTTTCTTTCTTTCTTTCTTTCTTTCTTTCTTTCTTTCTTTCTTTCTTTCTTTCTTTCTTTCTTTCTTTCTTTCTTACTTTCTTTCTTTCTTTCTTTCTTTCTTTCTTTCATTATTTAATACGGGCCTATAATTATATTTATTTCGTTTATCATCATTTGTGATGCGATCAAGCAAAATCAGTCGGAACTCGGAAATATTAAATTTTCAGTTTTTTATAGAATAGTAAAATGCATTTACAAAGCTGTGTTTTGCAGAAAACCCCATTAAAATTGTACAACCAGTTCAAAAGATATTACCAATAACAGCGTTTCCAAAACAATAGGAAACAAAAGGAAATATTGCCTTTGTTTAGCTATATCACAAAATCAATATTCCCGAGTTCCGACTGATTTCGCTTGATCGCATCACATTTATGTTTTATTATTAAAGTAAATAAATGAGTGAAACCCAAAGATTTTATGAAGCGTGTGTCCTCCAATTCTATATTTTTCTTAATAGAGGTTGTGCATATGACGTATCATATACAGCTCAACTGATCATACTTTTCCTACATTCGACCTTGCATGATTTTTGAGTTGACACAGCCTCATTTCAAATATTTAGTTTTAGTTTTGGTTTTGGTTTTGGTCACGTGGTTTCCTATTGTCCTGCCTAACCACTTGAATCATAAGATATCAAACTCATTGTTTCTACCTTTTGTTTAAAACCGAACATTTGTGTCAGTCAGTTTCGGTTTTGGTTTCAGTTTCTTATAAGTGGTGTGAGTCGTAAAATTATTTGATTTGAAGTTACCTACTCTAAGTATACAAAAGAAATGTTTAAATTTCGCAGTGCAATATTCACGAGGAGAGAAATCGAGCATGGTAATCTACATTGAAAGACGTGGTTTACAAAACCGAATAAGCCTTGGCTAATTCACCTGTGAAAAAATATAGACCATCGAAATATTTGCATTTGACATTACAAAAGGGGCCACTATTGTAATTGTATAGGTGCTATAAACAAAATCGATTCATGTCCTTAATCCCGTGTACCAGAATCGATGGAAGGCCATTATATGACCTCTAATAACCTAATGACTTTTACTGAAGCAATTTTTACTGCAAAAAGTAGAAGATAGAGGGGAAAATAGATTGTGTGGTGTGTGTGGTGGTGGTGGTGGGGGGGGGGAGGTGTTGGAGGGCAAGGGGATATGGGCCGGGAGAGAGAGAAACAGATGAGAGAGAGCATTGGAAATGAAAGAGAAGGCGGAGGAGAGCTCGAGATGAAGATATCGAATGTAGGGGAGCAGGAGGGGGAAAGGGGTAATTTAGGGAAGAGGTGGTTATATAGGGAGGGGAGCCCCCTCTTAAAGAGGTATGGGTTGTGCTTCCCGGGGACAATAAACTAATTCATAATCAAATCATCTCCATGCATCGTTTATGTTTCATACAAACAAACAAATCCCCCACCCCGCCCCATCCTTCAATATACGCGCATGTATATGATTTCTAGGCCTACAACTCGTGAGTGCAATATGCCACCTACCTTCGACAGAGAGCATCAACTGTCGTCCGCGGGATAGATTTCCGATATCAATCATGATAATAATTATGTAGCACAATTATGCTATTGTATACTTCTGGTTATATCCTATACTGTGTCCTCCCAGCACAATAGTGTTATGATTGCAAACCAGATCAGCTCTACTTTTTAATCCCTTGATTTTTGGTTTCTGAACAAAGAGAAATCAAAACTAAATATTTGAAATGAGGGACAGTCATGAAAATAAGTATAGATACTTGACAGACCATTAGTAGCCCAGTTCTGAACCTTTTCATTGATCATTCATAACAATATGTATCTGATGGATCAGTGAAGATAAGAAGGGATTATAATATATCCGTAACCTTGATATTATAGTACATCTCGAGGAAAAAGTGCAATGGACATGTTTTCATTTTATGTTTCAAATATCCCGCGCATGAAAATTGAGTATTTAACCCAAAATGGAAAATGGAACAATTTATTGGAAATCTGGTTTAACAGATTTTTTTGACATCTTTTCTGCACTGTATTATACCTAAATTAAGAAATTTGATAAATATTCAAAGAAAATATAGGTCATCCAAAAATGTTGATTTTTACACATTTTGGGGCAAAAAAGGAAAAATAAGCAAAAATATCAAAATCTGTTTTAACAGCTTCATTCATCAAGTCATAACAAACGGCCTACATGCTTAATTTCTAATAAAATATTGAAATTGTGAAAAATATAGGTATTTATTGATTTTCATGTTTTTTCTTGCAAATATGCTAATAATATGCAAATTATGAAATTGCTAAATAAAGTTTCTACATAGCATACATCTTTCAAGTGTGATGTTCAAAATGACAGACATCAAAAAGAGATTCGATGAAATGTAAAGGTGTAGTAACAATTTTGGCATGGACTGTCTGGTTAGGAAAAGTACGGTAAGTTGAGCTGTACCGTAAATATGGCGGACTACTCATGATTCAACAAAAGCATGAGTGCAATCTACCGAGACAGTTCGTCTCACATACATAACAAATGCACTGCGATCAAATAGGTTGATTACACCATTTGATTAAATGGACTGCACTGGCCCATGATTACGGCGAAGGACACCGGTTCAAATCCTTTGTTTGTAGCCAATCACTAATTTCAAGCACAATCTCTATACAAAATAGTAACGAATCGTGGTTAACCAGGACAATATTAAATGTAGTGATGACAAAAGGAACTGATTGTGTAAACTACAGGTCAGTGAACTGAGGGTAACCTCCGACCGAGTATTATAATAGCAACTGAAGAGGATTAATAATCAATTTCGTTACGCAATACTTGTGTCAATCCCAAGCTAGAAGCTAGTGTTCTGGTAGCAGGTAGGCAAGCCACACCTACTGACAGCTATTGATGATATTCAGTCAATCGGATTGGCTGAATATCATTAGTAACTAATCAGTAGGCGTCGGTTAATCAGTTGACATTTCCCCGACTTTCCGGGAAGGATATGTCCAATGCAGAAGGACCCACGCCTGACGGCGTGGACTATCGTACTAAACGGAGCGTGGTCCTCCTTGAAGGACAACTTTGGGTTGGTTAAACGATAAAACTTTAACCTTCAGAAATCTTAAGGTTTTAAAATGCCGTACCATATAATATAGAATATTACCCCATATAATCCTTATTTATAACATTGGATAGACAGCGTGGTGAGGTGGTTTTCAGAAACTGAAAAATACTGTTTTAACAGGCTTCATCAATGTCACTATTTTTATTAATATTAATGTTTAGTGTTAGAATTTTACAACTGCATAAATGTTTTATATTGGCAGAGGATACTATTTGTCTGTCCAATTAACTTAGACACCCGGTTTTAATGATTTATTTCGAAAAGTTTTCACTTTGGCAAAAAGTCATGAAAGAAAAGTTGCTAATCACTGTCAGACCTAACAGAAATTTTTAGTAAAGCGATGAAAAAATATTTGTCCTTCTCTACTTTTATTCAATTTTGACCAATTTATAGCAAGATATCTGGGTCCAGGCGAATATTCCTAATGACTTGAAACTTTTGATAGGATAATCTATTTACAGTAAGGGGTGTTTGAACATTGTAATCATGCATATTGATCAGTGACACCACCCTTTTTTCTTTGTTCTTTATCATCGATGCAATATAATAATAGATGCTTTTACTACACAGCAATAACTCAAATAGTGAGCCAGATTATGCGGTATTTAGCTGGACTGCCACGCAGTCTATATTTGTTTATGTTTTACTAACCATTGCAAATCTAGACTACGCGGTAGTTTAGCTAAATAACGGAGAGATTGTCTCACTATAAACACGCTCTATGCGTCTGGAATGTATTGTGGATTATATACTCCTCACCAATAACATAAGAACTCATATGGCATACAATTTGTATTTAGAATTGGGCCAAGGCCACAAGCATGCACAGAAAAAGATTCAAATACCGCGCCGAATTGTTGTAACTGGCCGAGGGACAGCTGGGATCACTGAGTTATATTGTAATACACTAAGAATAAATATGCCAATAACACTGTCTGCTGCATTTTATAAACTGAATTATTATATTGAACAAATGTTTTTGGTAAGGAGTATAATTAATTTACTATTCATCCATTCATAATCCAAAATCACCATACCTACAAATCTGTATAATGAGACCTTCCAAAATAATGGTACCCAACCTCTACTGGATTATTTTTAAAGTGTTGAGAAAATCCTTCCAATTTCAATAGAATTTCAGGTAAACTCTCACTCAATGCTTTGGAAACACAAAAATCCCGTTAGGTCTCAGCAAATGTTATCACTTTTCTTTCATGACTTTCTTTGAAAGTGGATATATTTTCAAATAAGTAACAAAAACTGGGGGTCTTTTTATCTTTTCAGTTTCCGTAACTCTATTGTTCAGATACGAAAACGCAAGGGATTCAGTAAGTTAACTGTAATCTGACTTCATTGTTAACTCTGAAGTACCAATCAGCTTATTTCAATAGAGGTAATTGCCTGTGTCAATAAAGCCCATAAAGGCTGGAGATAAATGAACACCGGTGTACGACCGCTGTTTTAATGGTCTAGCGCCCTCTCGTGTTTGACAGTGATAAATTGATTCACATTATTATGACAAAATGCAAATCCGAATGAAAAGGTCCACTTTTTTCTGTAAAAACGTTGAAAATAAGCCCTTCAATCACAAAAGATCCGCTTATGAGCCTGTCGCGCCCCATTGCACTTGTGCAGGGCCAGAGTGTCGCCCTTCCCTCGTATCAATGTCTATCTCCCTATTTTGCTTCCTCCTGGCCCCCCCCCATGATCAGGCTCCCCACTCCCTCCCCGGTCCCTACTCTCTCCTCTCGAGCTTTCTCTTTCTAGCCTTTCCGTCTCTCCCTCTCCTCTCTTTCTTCCTCACCCCCTCCCACTCTCGCTTGTTCAGTCTCAACTTAGTATCTCCCTCCCTCCCTCCCTCCCCCTCGCGAAATTTATCAGTATGATCCATGACTGAAAATAAGCTCTGCAAAAATAAACATTTAAAATAAACCGGAGTCTTGCATATAGGCCCAACCAATTATCAGATTAGCTTGCCATGAATAGAATACATTATCTTTGCTCCAATGCATATTCTTTTGTATTGCATTTCAATATAAAACATGATTACCAAATCACCACTTGTACGCGCCACATTGGGAGATATTTGACTATTTTAGACGCTCCTTTCATCGCCAATATGAAAGACTCATTGCTTATAACTTGGCAACATGGTCAGTATATATTTCAATGCAAGACTTTTTTTACGATCCACTTACGTCTAGGCGTAAGTACATATACACCAAACACAAGTCAATTGAAGCCGTACAATTTACCGCGAATTTAGGACCGTAAAATTTAGACTCTTCTTTTGTCTAGATTGGCACCCAACCGCACATCTCAAGGTTTTATGTAAAAAATCAATATAACTTACCAAAACGAAAACTGAAATTCACGAGCTTCAAATTTTCAGTAACTAACAAAAGGCTAGAATAAAAGATTGGTCATACCTGGGAGACTACCACTTCAGAATAACAATAACTTACAAAAACTATTACGGATACGGAAACAGAAACTGAAAAGATAAAACGACGGTGGGTGTCTAAGTTTATTGAACAGACAATAAACAGTAAACCATTGTGTTTAACAAGCTTTATGATTTGTCTCATATCCCTGATTTAACCAACCGCAAATAATGAGTGTTTATGCAAGGACGAATGCCTATTGTTGCATAGTGTTATAATACCAAGAAAATTCGCTATCTGGCTCTGGCTCCCATCTTGCTCCAGTGCACACAGCGACAAGTTCCTGGTTTACTATATTTTTAACAAGCAAACCAATAGGCAAGCATGGAATTGACAAAGATGGAATAACATGGAATCATTCCATGTAAAGATGGAAGGGATTTCCTTCATACTCCTATAATATTCCAAATGACATCAATTATCTCCAAAATGAAAGAGGAAATTGTAATGACTGGTCACGTTTATGGCAAGTATATTGCACAATAAAACATAAAAACCTGTTTTTTCGTCGATTAAACCTGGTATCGAAAACCAGATTTTTCAAATCAAAAAAACAGGTTTATTAATTCGATTGTCAGAATTTTTGATAAACCAGGTTTATCAAAATACTATGACAATCGAATCGATAAACTTTGTTTTTCAATTGAAAAACCAGGTTTTTTGAATTTGACTGTCATATTTATTTATTTATTTATTTTATATTTTTGTTTTAACCAGGGTAGCCCCTTCAGCAAGTTACTAACTGGTACTGATCTCCAAAGGGGCTCTGAGTGACAATTTACAACATACATTGTACAATTTTATATAACAGAAGTTAATACAAATTAAAATAAATTAAAAGCAATGCATGGAAATAAAAGTTACATAATACATTAGGCCGTATAAAATTAATGTTTTGGTTCTCGTCCAGAGGATTTTCATGAATTGATGAGAGAGGGAGGTGTTTTTTTTGTTTTGTTTTTTTTTTTCAATGTAAAATTAGCATTGTCAGTAGTTTTCGGTCTTCTCCAACAGTGCTCGAGGAAGCGATGAGGCCCTTTTTTTTTTTTTCAAATGTGAGATTCTGAGGGATAAACCCCTAGAGTACCACAAAAGACTTGGAAGTGATGCTTGTTCTCTAATAAACTTATTTATATGTATGAAGATTTCATAAATCATTCCAAAGTCTAAAAAATGGAAAAATCTAAAAATCAAAAAAATCGGACAAATCCCAGAAATTGAGGAGGGAGGGGACGAGAACCAAAATATTAATTTTACACGGCCTTATTTACATTGTACATCAGGTTCACTTTTTTTACATCAGGTCTGGTAATAGTTACATGATTAAATACTTATAATATTATAACAATGAACGTGTTTGGTAATCAGATAGAAAGATAAAAGACACACAGTTGTATACACTTGTGGAAATTGATCAAATCAAATATGTATCTAATCACAATTCTGAAATACAGTTTTTAAAAATATGAAGGGCCATGGAAGAAAAGTTTTTAATGATGTCTTGATGCGCCTGTCACACTACACCGAATAGGTCTTCCGTACAAGAAACGGATGGTATTTTAGTAAATCCGTTGTTGTTCGTCAATGATCGTTTTATGTTCTTTTTATGTCCTGCTATCATCCGCCAAATGCGTTTCGTGTTAGGTGATGTTCGTTAAGTCCGTCGGCAAGTTTTGTGCATGCACAAAACTTGAAACAGAGTGTACCGAATACACATGTTCGGTATTTATCCGATGTGTGTTCGTATGGTGCTGCATATTGCCGGAGTTTGTTCGCTCTCCTTTCGTTCATGTTCGTTCTTTGTTCGTTGCACTCGGCCCGTGTTCGTTGTAAATACGTTCCTGTGAGGCCTTCACCCCAAATATTCTTCCGAACTGGTGATTTCGCCACCGGATAGCATATTTTTGTATTCGGTGATGTACGTTGACCCAGTCCGTCTTAGTGTCACACTACACCGGATCGGTCTTCCGTACAAGAAACGGACGGTATTTTAGCAAATCCGTTAGTGTTCGTCAATGTTCGTTTTATGTTCTTCATATGTCCTGCTATTATCCGCCAAATGCGTTTCGTGTTAGCGGATGTTTTTTTAGTCCGTCGACACTCCGTTTCAAGTTTTGTGCATGCACAAAACTTGAAACAGAGTGTGCCGGATACACATGTTCGGAAGTTGTCCGATGTGTGCTCTTATTTCCATGGTTCGTACGATCCTGTATATATTCCCTGGGTTTGTTCGTTATTCTTTCGTTTATATACCGCAGGTGTTTGGGAGGTTTAGCAGGTGATTGTGCCGGATGTAGGCCTATGGCGAACATCATGCATCGATCATGGGGGGGGGGGGGGCTTCTTTCTGAAGGGTGTGGGACGCAATATCAAATTCCCCCCAGTAGTTTTAGTAGTGACTGACAAGTAGAAAAAAGGGGGAAAGGAGAGAAAAAAAAAGAAAAGAAAGTGAGAAAAATTGAACAGAGAAGAGAAAAAGTTAAATTGCACGTAATTTAGTAGGCCCATGCATGTAAGTAGTATTGGGGGAGGGGCACTTTCTGAAGGGTAGACTACACCGTAGTCCACTTGCCCATTGTGCATACTCTGGATATTGTATTTAAGCTTAAAACTCTGATTTAATTAATGTGTGCACAATTGATAGATTTTCACATCTGATCAGTCACCCTACTCCCTCTGTTTGTTAGCTTCCCAAGTGGACTACTGACATTGCCTTGCGGTTAAGATTTTTTAACACGGGACTCTATGGATCTTTAAATGGATCTGCCTTGTGATTGGTCGCCCATACCTCGCTGTGGTTTAAATCGTCTGGGCCCGCGCCATTACCATTAACTACACCGTAAACAACTGTCTGTGGTATTTGCGGCGCTTTTGTGTTGACGCGAAAGTTAATCTCTCATCAAACATCTAGCGCGTACTTGTGGTTAATGGACTGATAAACAAGTATGCTTGACAGTGTGTTTTTAGAGAGCAAAGTCCAGGGGGTAAAGTTCTGCTTACAATTCAAAGTTCATAGTCGAATTTTCGGGGTTCGCTATCAATAAACTGGTAGATTCCAAAATCAGAATTGTTCAGTATTAAAGTAAGCCGTTATAATTATGCAAGATAATGTTGCATTCAATTACTTTTATTGTCACTAATCGTCTGATATTTTTAACTCTTTATGACCATTTTACTATTGAATACTTAAATTTTAATAAACATCAGTATAATTTTGAGTTCAACGAAATGGGTTCATCATGACTAATAATAACATATTTTTAATAAAATTCGACTATGGCATAGTCTATCTGAAGGGTAGAGGACGCGATATCCAATTCCTACCAGTTTTAGTGATTGACAAGAAAGAAAAAAGAAGAGAAAAGGTTAAATTGTACGTTATTGAGTAGGCCCAGGATAGCAGTAAGCCTAAGTATAGGCCTGTGATTATTATAGGCAGTGCTTAAAGGTGGGTCCTTTGCCCAAAAGCCTGTGAAAATTACTGCCGGCCCGTCGATATGTAGGGCCCGTGACATTTTGTCACCAAAGTCAGTATTTAAGACGGACTTAGGTCTATTACTGACTTTAACATATCAATCCATGCATGCTTTACCTGAAATTACGAGTCTGAAGTCTTATATCTAGGCCTAAGTGTCAGTGGACCAGTGTAACATTTTAAATTTTGCAAATTCGGTTCGGGCCTTCTTTGTTTTTTGTTTAAGGCAATAATAGTGTAAAAATGATGCACCAAAAACAATTTTCCAAATTTTCCATTTTTAAAACTAAATTTTTACACAATAGGCCTAGGCCTAATAATGTAAATAGGCCCTATGCAAATGGCTTCAATTGGACCTTCATTTTGAAAAATGGACAAGTCTTCCTTTTTTCTTTTGCTATGGACATCCACGTGTTATTTTTAAAACAATTGTTTATATTATACAATAATGGTGAAAACTTTTCAATGGCTTCAATTAGGCTTTCGTTTCACCAATTTGCGGCTGTTTCAAACTAAAATAGCACCCAATAATAGTGCTAAAATTGATTCAAAAAATGACAAATGGCTTCAATTGGGCCTTCATTGTCCAAAGGTTTCTCACCTCTATTGCCCCCGGACGCTGGTTGCCCTGATATATAAGATTTGTAGTCCTTTTGTACTTATTAGCCAATATTTGACCATTTTCGTCAAAGTTTCCCCCCTTAAAAGTTGTCTTTCCCCACTTTGTTCACCCTCTGAAAAAGTGCTTGCTACGTCACTGCCTATAAGGGGTCAAAAACCCTCTCAAACACCCTCCCCTCCCCCACTTTTCTGATAGGGTGGACGTCCCTGTTGGTGCCACATGCGACGGATTCGCCGGTCATTTGTCGGACGTTGAACGATTGAATATTAAGACGCCTGCAGGATTATTAGCGGCCACAACGCATAGAGAAACGAACGGGAATCGGACCCCCAAATCCGGTCATTTGTCGGACGTTGAACGATCGGATATAAGACGCCTGCAGGATTATTAGCGGCCACAACGCATATAGAGAGACGAACGGGAATCGGACCCAAAATCCCACCCAGTGGGCACACGGGTCAGTTTCTGACGTTGTATCGACGTTGTATCAACGCCCGATTTCGACGTTGAAATAAGGTTGAAATCACGTTGTATTTGCAAATTGGCATCAACCTTGATACAACGTTGTATCGACGTTGAAATTTCAACCTGATTTCAACCAATCTCTAGGTTGAAATCAGGTTGAAATCTGGTTAGGTTAGATTTCGACGTTGTATCAACGTTGATACAACGTCGAAATCCTAACCTGTGCCCACTGGGCCACCGAATCTTCTGCCGGACTGGTGATTTTTCCACCGAATAAAATATTTTTGTATTCGGTGATGTACGTTGATCCAGTCCGTCGTAGTGTGACAGACCTAAACGGGAGTTCATTCCAAGCATAACATGAACTAAGCATAATTTTTCACCAGGTTCGCCGTCGCGAATAATAAATGTGAAAAATTATGTTTATATACGGTATGTATTATTCTTATGTATTATTCTTGTATCATGTAATGAGTGAAAAGATAATAAATCTAATCTAATCCGATCTAATCTAATCTAATGGCTATTTTATAGCTGCAATTATAATGTGAACAGTGTTATGAAAGTATGATAATGGGAGCATCACTTGATCTAAATATTACAGCAGAAGACAAAGCGTTCTAAATTATTACAAAGGGACTGCCTGGCAAATGGCTATTTTATAGCTGCAATTATTAAGTGAACATTGTTATGAAAGTATGATAATGGGAGCACCACTTGATCTAAATTACAGCAGAGGACAAAATACGAGTGTTCTATAACAATATGTCTAGGCCAATGGCTATATTATTGCTGCAATTATATTTCCAGAGATATCAAGTAAACAAGTTATGAAAGTATTACTCCCCTGCTTTGACAGAATGTTTTAACCTTCAATGAATATTTGTAATTAATTTACTAGAAATAAAACTAACTACTCTCCCCCTGGGACTCTCCCTCATGCTGCTTTATCCCGTGTCTTTCGTTTTCCTATCTCTGCAATAATTTCTTATTAATGTCTTATGGGGAGAGGGAGGGGGCTAATAAAGACCAACACACAACGAACAAGTTAGGGGCTGTGCAATAATTACGAGCCCCCGGGAGTAAAATTTCCAAACCGCTTGCAAAAATCGCTTCCACCCCGCCCGCTCGGCCCGCCAAAAATCCCGGCAAAAATCGCATCCCCCTCGGTCTGCTAAAAAAAACCTTCCCCCCTTGCACATGCCAAATTTTTGGGATCCCAATTTGCAAACCTAAAATGGTCTGGATATATATATACCTTTGGCTGCCAAAAATATCACCCTCCCCAGGGCTCAGATATTGCGCATCCCTTTGTCTCTTGCCGTCGTATTTTTATTTCGGCGATGTGACCAATTTTTAAGAATGGTTTAAATCGAAACGGCGGAACCGGTGGGTGACCAGGGGACAAGTGGCACATCCTCTTTTTCGACGGGGGCTGTCTGGGTGACAAGCAATTCTAGGTGAACATAAAATAATAATCAATTGATCTCTATTTTTAATATAGACCCTGAAAGAAGTGTAAAAATTAGATGAATGATTCACCAAATGGCTTCCATTTTACCGGCCAATTTTCGGCTTTTTCAAACTAAAAACTAGATCGCTGCAAGCGAGACGCGATGGCTTGTAAAACAGCAATAAAGGAAGTCAACATCCTGAAAGTCTGCGTGGCAGTGTTGGAGGACTCAGGACTCGGACTCGACTCGAGTCGGACTCGAGTCCTTTTTCAAGGACTCGGACTCGGACTTGGACTCGGGAGCTAATGACTCGGACTCGGACTCGGACTCGGACCCCAAGGACTCGGGGACTCGGCTCCGAGTCCTCCTCGAGTCCAGCAAAAAAGGGTCTTTTTAGGTCTTTCATTTTCGTTCATTGTAAACTTCCTTGCTTGATCAATGATCACATCACGTGATTAATTTAAGTAATTTTGCATGCAAATAAATTCAGTTTGTAAATAAAAGTACAACTAAAAAGCAAGATTCCTTTCAGTTATATCTTTATATATAAATGGATTTTAATCATAATCATTTGTTTTGACATGACTGCTTTGTTAGACACAAGTCTAGAATGTACATGAATAATAATACCCTGGGATGGGGCATTCAAGTTAAATTTTGGTAGGGGTGTGTTGTGCCGACTTTGTGGTCAAAATAGGGGCTTTATGAACTGAAATTTCAACATTTTTGTGGAGGTCTGTGAACTAAAATTGGGTGAAATTATAGGCTTTGGAGCTAACAAATTCAAAATGTTTCCAAATTTGAGCTAAAGAGCTACCATTTTCAGAGTGTTAGGCTCAATGAACTGGAGCATGATGCAAATGTGGGTCTTAAGGAACTGCCGGAGAGCCTGAACAAGGGACCCTTGACCGCCACACATACCCGTACCACCTTCACATGTGAGTGACCACCCCCCCCCCCCCACCCCCGGAATAATTATACTGCTTAGGCCTACAGCCAGATCCAACACCCCTTCGTTTGGCACCTGAAGTTTGGTACTGACGTCATATATTTATTGTCATAATGCATCTTTTGCCTCTTTAAAACACAAACCTAATAAGTTACTGTGATTATTCTGTTTCCAAGGTATGCTATCAAGGGGCTGAGCAAAAATTATGAGCATGGGGGGAAGGTAAAATTGTGGGTAAGAATTTTTTGGCCGATCGAAAGGGAGGGTGGAAGCCATTTTGGCAAACCGAGAGGGGAACAAGCAATTTTAGGCATTATGGGGCACCTTTCAAATAAAGCGCTCTAAAAGGCTTATAGAAAACAGTACGGAAACGTTTACATATGCCATGGAAATATTCTCTTATTTCCATGTATATATGCAAATTTTCCTGCTCGCTGCGCTCGCAACATAATCATAATCTAAACCATTTAAGGTTTGTAAATTGGAATCCCAAAACTTAATGGATGTGCAAAAGGGGTGGTGCACAGATTTGTGGGAGGGGGGGACAAGCGATTTTTGGCAGGCCGAGAGGGCATAAGCATTTTTTGCAATTTCATCCCTCCCCGGGCTCCGCATAATTATTGCACAGCCCAAAAACAATACTAGGCATGCTAGGTGGGACTAGCAAATTATGTATTTACAAGAAAATAATATAGAACTAAAATTCTGGTTAAGTATAGGCCTACGTTGACAAAGTATTGGTGAAAACCCCGGGGCTTAAATTTGATACATAAGGACTCGGACTCGGACTCGGACTCGAACATTGAGGACTCGGACTCGGACTCGGACTCGGACATCATAAATTGGCAGGGACTCGGACTCGGACTTGGACTCGGACACCAAGGACTCGGACTCGGACTCGGACTCGGATGATGAGGACTCGACTACAACACTGCTGCGTGGCACATCCTCCGGTTCTGAGGGGGACTACCTCCTCGATCCCAGACTCGACCCCCATCCGATGCCCACAACACTTACCAACGAGCAGTGACTTTTCCGCCTAAAATAGCATCCACAACCTTTCGATCTCTAGACGGACGCTCTATCCATTAGGCTACCAGCTCCCACTAGTCCTTCCAGAAGGATTGAACAGCTAGCACCACAAATCACGCCGTCAGGCGTGAGTCCTTCTAGAGTTATGAGTTACGTCATGGCTACAAATATGGTTGTTAACCCCGCCCATTATTTAAAAACCGCATCTATTATATAGCTGGAGTAGTATCAGGCGGCTGACACTGAAAAATTTGCATGGAAAAATGACCCGTCTCCTCCGCAGCCAATTTGGTTCCGCTCCATCGAAATCAAGCCGGTCAAGCCGGGCACTGTGAAATCGCTATAGAGCCAACCGGGAGCACGTATTCGTTTTGAAAATATAGCATTAAAATTAGTATCACCCTTGTGGCCCCCGTGCAGTGGAAAACCTTAATTCTTTCATTAAAAGGAAATGAAAATTAAAAAAACACGGATCTACCTGTGCACATATAAAATGGGTGCAGCAATTTGTCTCAAATATGGATGAATTTTAAGAAACATACGGGATATGATGAACATTGGCCTGACGCCATGATAGTAGGATCTATTAGTCGTTTTATATACAATGTATATACCGTATTGTCATAATACCAATATTTGTCATTATATATAATGAGTAATATCTAGCAACGTAAATGTGCAGTTCATATGCACAAACGAATACTGATCTTTATGATATTCAGGTTTTGTACATCACATATAACATGTCACATAGGAGGTCATACGTGTTGACCTTCATCTATTGTATTTGTTCATCTGTGTATGGAGAGGATTAGCGCCATTAAACGCCATTAAAACGCCATCAGTATTAGGGCGTAGTTCAGTGAACTCACCGGATTGCTATTCCAAGTACTTTGATAATACAGATAATATGTATTAATGGGTCGAGGCGATTGCATTGAAAAACCTAATAAATTATTCATAACAGTTACGTAATCAATCGATAGTGCGGACACTTTTATTTGCAAACCACCAAAATTCGTGATCTTTTAGCGTTGGAAAAGAAACCACGTGAATAGAGTGCCCTCTCAAGAATATCAACTCTCTGGTAGTATGCTGGTCAGAATTTATTTGAGAATGCAATGATCCACATCACTGGATCCTTGCATTTTCAAAATCAATAGATTGAGATTACTAAATTCTAATGTCGTTTTTGTTATTATGTTTATTATTTTGCAAAATCCGAGTTCTCAAGAAGTCACAATATAATTTTATTGTATGATTCTATCTTCGTTTCCATTTTTATTTAACATTGCAAAGCACATTTTCCTGGAAGGTAAAAAACAGGATACCTGGGGGGGGGCATTTGCCCACCCAGTTAATTATTTTGCTCACCCAGTTAATTCAACTCGCCCACTGCCCAAAATATGCCCATCCAGTAAATTATTTTGCCCACAAAAAATTGCCACCATATAATTATCATAAAACTAGTACCATGCAAGTCAACAGTTGCTATATAAGTCATGATTTAACGTAACATTTGCCAATTAAGTAGTAAATATATTTGAAGCAGGAAAATAATACATTGTCTTTCTTCGAATACTTTTTATACCTTATTAGACTGTGATTTTACCTGGGTCTCTGTAGAGTACTGAAGTGTGACGTCATAAAATTTTCTTTTTTTTTTTTTCAGCATTTTCATGAACATATTTCAGTAGAACATGATGAAAAACATCCACAGTCCAAATTTGGTGGGAATCGGATCATGAGGGCCCGAGATATGGCCGCATGAAAACCTAATTAGCCCCATTGAAATCAGTGTAAATTTGCCTGGTTCATAATGTTTGGAACCAGGCCAATTTACACTGATTTCAATGTGGCTAATTAGGTATTCATGTGGCCATATCTCGGGCCCTCATGATCCGATTCCCACCAAATTTGACTGTGGATGTTTTTCATCATGCTCCACAGATACATGGTATTCAAAACACTGAAATGCAAAAGGTTTTCTGTGACGTCATCACTTCGGTACTCTATTATTTTGTGTAACATTGAGGCAAATATAAATATTGATAAAATTGTTTGAAAATGCCACTTGGTCAAATGCAAAGCATGGGATATGAACCTTAGATAAGGCAGTCTGAACTCCAGATAAGACACCTTAACCCCAGATAAGGGACGTAAACCCCCGATAAGGCAGTCTAAACTCCAGAGAAGGCACCTTAACCCCAGATAAGGGATGTAAATATAGAATAATGCAGTCTAAATCCCAAATAAGCTATCTTAACCCCTAATAAGGGGCGTTAACTGGGGATAACACAGTCTAAACCTCAGATAAGGCATCTAAACCCCAGATAAGGCGCCGTAAGCCCAGATAAGGGACGTAAGCTTCAGATAAGGCAGTTTAAACCCCAAATAAGGCACCTTAAACCTTAGATAAGGAACACAAACACCAGATAAGGCAGACTAAATCCCAGATAAGGCATCTATACTAAGATAAGGCGCCCTAACCCCAGATAAGGGACGTGAATCTAGGATAATGCAGTCTAAACCCCAGATAAGGCGCCCTAACCCCAGATAAGGAACGTGAATCTAGGACAATGCAGTCTAAACCCCAGATAAGGCGCCCTAACACCAGATAAGGGACATGAATCTAGGATAATGCAGTCTAAACCCCAGATAAGGCGCCCTAACCCCAGATAAGGGACGTGAATCTAGGATAATGCAGTCTAAACCCCAGGTAAGGCGCCGTAACACCAGATAAGGGACGTAAACATATATGATTAAAAAAGGCGCTTTCCCTCAGATAAGGAGCGTAAGCACCAGATAAGGCATCTAAACCCTGGGTAAGGTGCCTTATCCCTAGATGAGGGACGTAATCTGGGGTTTACATCTCTTATCTGGGGTTACAGGGCCTTATCTGGAGTTTAGATACCTTATCTGGGGTTTAGATTGTTTAGGTGGGGTTTAGGTGCCTTATCTGGGGTTTAGACTACCTTATTTGGGGTTTACGTCTCTTATCTGGGGTTAAGGCACCTTATCTGGGGCTTAGATGCCTTATCTGGGGTTTAGATGCCGTATCTGGGGTTTGCGTTCCTTATTTAGGGTTTAAGATGCCTTATTTTGGGTTTAAACTGCCTTATCTGGAGCTTACGTCCCTTATCTGGGGTTACGGCGCCTTATCTGGGATTTAGATGTCTTATCTGGGGTTTAGATACCAACATTGATCTAAAATTGTTAGCCGACCCGGGTACTTATCAAATGTCACCTCTCCCGCATGCAAACGGAGTTGTCCGCCTACAGTTCAAGTTCTATTTCAAAGTTTATCGTTAAACAAAAGAAGAAGCATAGAAGAAGACCTTGGACGGGATTATGTGGATTTAACCTTTTGGACATCAATCTCTATTCCACTTCTGCTTCTGCTACTCTACAATTGCCACCAAAGGCTGTTCTGTAAAAGGGACGCATATTCTCTGTTAAACAATGAAAACCCTTTGTTGGTCAAAAACCAGAAGGGAAAATAATATGAATAGGTATAAATGTTTTAAATTTGTCAAATAATTCAGAAAGTAATCCCGATCCATGTGGATATTGTCTGTTCCGCAGTCTTGTGAACACCTTATAATATTTGTCGGCCATCATCACGCAATAGTCAGTTGCGTTCGGTCTTACACGATAAACTTGATTAAATACCTTGCTCGAATGAAAACCTTTTTCTATGGTCTTTTCCGCAATACACGTATCATACATTCTATTTAACTTTTGTCGAAAATATTCTAAATCCTCTGTAAAGTTAGGTCCATACTTTGCAATTTTCTGCCAAAGTGTTTGATTAAAATATTCATAAAGACGCATATCAGCTTCATTCCATCGCGCGATCTTAATTTTGACCCCATCTGAAAGTGTTGATTTCTTGACTCTACAATTTTGTCTTAAATAGAGAATATCGTCATAACTCCAACACATCAATTTACGGAGTAACAACAGCGATTCATCGAAGTACTCTGCAATCAGGATCAAATTCATTTCACGGGAAAGTTTATCAATATATTGATCCACCTTGAGAGAGCTCCGAAAATCTTGGGCATTCATACCCAAGTCTTTTATTTGGCAATTGTCTAGAAACTTGTCACCTTTGGTTGGGTTTCGTAGCCACCGGGATAATTTTTCATTCGTAGTTTTGCCGCTCACGCTCTTGCCATAATTAAAAAAGACAAACGCCGACTCAAATTGTGACACAGGATTACGGAGTATAGATATAAATTTCGTGTTCTTTTTCAAGAAGTTATCTAGAACAGGACGGTTGTAATTCAAATGAATAGTTGTCATATCATAATTTCTATAATGTTCATAATCGCCTTTGGTAACATTTATTGGCGGGAGAAGAAAGCGTTGACTGGTTTCATCTATGGGTAGAGTACGTAAGTGTCCATTGCTTATATCCTTCTCACTAAATAAAAACGACAGATTTCTATAATAACCATACATTTGAATTATATGTTGCAAAGATGTACTGCCTGTTTTATATGTTTTTATGAATGCTAGTTGATTTTGAGCACTGGTACAATTGGTATTCTGGTCCGTCAAATGGAAACTTCTGTTTAAAAAACGAGGATGCTTATTACCATGTTTTCCTTTGATGATGATGACATCTCTGTATAAAAGACAACAAATATAAACGGAATTAAATTCAATTCTATAAAGCCACCTTTTAAAAGGAGGATGGTCCGATATCGTCACCTATTATTTTTTTTAAACTTTGGTTGTATAACGGGCTCCGACTCATAATCGGAAGGTTGCGGGTTCGAGCCCCGGCGACGCCATCGTGTTGTGCCCTTGAGTAAGGCACTTTATCTTAATTACTCCTCTCCACCCAGGTGTATAAATGGACACCGGCATTCTTAAATGCTGTGAAGGTAACAGACTCGCTGTGGAGGGGGTGTAGCGATCCCCTATAGCAACATTACATGGAGGAGTTTGGCCCAATCGCAAATGAAAGAGAGATGGGCACTTATAACCCTGACCCCAATCTCCACGAATGGAGTTCCATGCGTTATGTTTCAATCCCTTTTGATAAGAAGGAAGACATACTCAAATGTTCAATGTGTTACCTCTCAAAACTTACAACAAAACGAATGGACATACACAAAATATGAAAGCATACAAGACAATTTGACAAGAAAGCACAAGCTTGACACAGTCTATATTGAAATTTTGAAAGGGGTGGAGCAGGTCTGGCCCGCCGACAAAATAATGTGGTTGGCCCTTGAACAGTTCTGAAATGTACAGTACACAGCTCTGAAATGCACAGTACACATAGTAACCCAGGGTGTATTTGGTATTCAAACACAATTACAGCCTGTGTTATGTGTATTGTCCATTTCAGAGCTGTGTACTGTACACATAGTAACCCAGGGTGTATTTGGTATTCAAACACAAATCTTTGAAATGATTTTGGTCCTCCGTGGCCGCGAACAAATATAATTGAGAAGCCTTGACTAAAGGAAAGGGAATGGGTATAAAGGAAAAGATGGGGTCGGTGAGAAAGGAAGGAATAGATCAGTGTACTTCGGTTATTTAGAAATGCTCTTTTATAATTAATACGCACGTGACCACCTCCGCGCTGCCATAACAGCTTGTAGACAGTAAGTCTCGAAGTGACCTTCTACATAGCGGGTGGTCTTTCTATACATTTGAATGCAAAGGCCTTCAAGGTCAAAGATGTTAGGAAGCTTCTCAGGAATCTGCAACCAGATAAAGCTACTAGTAAGGTTTTTTACATTAGGTCAACAGATAACGCAATTCAATGTTATAGCAACGCGAATGTGGTAAATCTGTTGAAAACTACCTATCCAAGCACATTTTTTGACCAAAATGTAGATTTTAAAAGTCAAAACCTCAAGTGTTCCTTACAATATTTTTCAAATTTTATGTCATTTAATGAACGAGCACAGTCTTATATTGGCCATATACTAGATTCATTAGAATGAGCAATGGCCAATTGCAAATCTTGTGCAAAAAGTTACTGATTTCGCCTGTTTTGTCATACGGCTGTAAATTCAATGAACTATGACTTTGCTAAAGAGCGCTTACAAATTGATATGTTAGGAGCTACCTGACAGATCTTCCATCAAAGTTGTCTTATCTTTTTTTTTCTTTTTGATTTAAATTGTTCGGGTTCTGACAACCCTGGATAACCCAAGAAAGCCTCTATTGAACCTTATTTCCATTGGGGTCCATTTGAACACCGGGACGGGTTGGGAACAGTCAGGGGTTAACACCCTACTCTTTTCGAAACTGGCTGCGAAATACATGTACAGGTATGGCTCTCTGCACACGGGACCGACAGCTTAACGTCCCCTCCGAAGGACGGAGTACTTTCATGATTCATTTACCCAATTCTAAATGAACCACGGGGAGAGCAGAAGTCCGAATTTAATATACAGAAGTTGACAATTAATTTCAGACTTTTTTCCCAAGTCAATATCCCAGCAAATCGCCACCGCCGGGAATTGAACCCGGGACCTCATGCACTAAAAGGCAAGTACCCTAACCATTGCGTCACGCTCTCCATCAATGGATCAGTTCCCCAGGGGTCAATATTGGGCCCTCTTTTATTCTGTCTCCATTGACGACCTGGGTGATGCGTGTGGAAACCAACTCTACCTCTACGCAGATGATTCCACCTTGTTTTGCGAGATAATCGTGAAGCTGTTACTGCTAGCCTGAGCAGAGACCTGGAAAAAATGAGGATCTGGGCAGACAGATGGAAGGTGACCTTTCAGCTGGAAGGTGACCAGATGGAAGGTGACCTTTCATCTTGGCAGACAGATGGAAGGTGACCTTTCAGCCATCGAAATGTAAGGCACTGGCCGTATATAAAACTTCTGGTTGGTACCACCAAACTGGCTGAGAAGGAGGAGCTGGTGATCCTGGGCTCATCATGTCTCATCCAGAGCAGGACAGAAAGGACTGGGCCTCAAGGAAGAACAGATGATTAATCGTGTTTTCAACTGATTGAGTGTCCCAGGTTAAAGAAGAAATAAAACAAACAAACAAAGAAGCTGGACGCTCTATTGCAAATAAACTTGATGTCAGAGGAGGAGTAACCATTTACAAGGCTCAAGCTCGCAATGGAATACGCCTCACTGTCTTGGATGCGTGCCAGCGCCACCACTCTGGGATTACTACACTATCCAGAGGAAGGAAGGCCCTTTGAATCATAGGCGTGAGAGAAGAGGAAGCAAATTCAGAGCTCGACATCACATCTCCATCAAAGATGTTATTGTTCACTTTAGCATTTTATAAAAAAAATAATAAAAAACTTGTATTATGCTGGTGAAACGATTAAGCATCAGTAATGATCTCGACACCAAGCTAACCTGGACAAAGACCATCCAGAGCAGGACAGAAGCTGGGTGCTCAGAGGAGATTTGCAATAAACTTGATGTCAGAGGCAGATTACAAGGCTCAAGTTCGCAGTGTGATAGAATATGCCTTACTGACTTGGATGAGTGCCAGCGCCACCACTCAAGACTTGCTAGACTCTATTCAGAACAAAGCCCTTCGAATCAAAGGCGTGAGCGAAGAGTAAGCAACATCTCTCCATCAAAGACGTCTCTCCATCAAAAACCAAAGCAATAGTCAGAAGAGCTACCCGCTCCAGCTTGTCCATGCCTTGCCATGCTCTCACAGTTACAGTACCAGTTTCTAGAACCATACAAATGCCATATCTACTGGCAGGACCCAGGACCTTCATCCGCACTACAGTTACGTTTGGAATAGCCTACCAGATGGAGTCGTCGGAAACATGCATGCCCGGGCATGCATGACAACGGCGCACCAATATTTAAGAACAAAGTGCATCTCTTTTTATGTGTCTGTACCTCTTCACTCTTATTGTTCGTAAGCTGCTGTGAACCACTGATTCGCTCATGTGGTTGTTTTATAGTGTTTAGGTGCCTATTTAAGTTCTTTACCTGTGTCTCTCCACATGGGCTATATTGTTCACTCAGGCATTTTGTATAAAAAACTATAAAAAACTATACTTACTGATTTGATTTCAAATGTGACCAAGAAGCCAGTACCAAAAGACACACTGCAGTAAAACAGCTTAGTTTAATTATCTGAAGACGATTGCCATGCTGTAGGAATTAGATAAGTTCAAAGGTTATTGCTCAATCCTGATAGGTCTTACAATATTGTGTAATGTCTTTCTGGGTTAAATGACTTTCTGGCAGTAACCGGTCAACCGTCGTGTCACAAAATACAGCCTGTCTCAAAAAAAATTGTGCAAGTAAAAAGTGCCCTCTTTGGCAATTAGAAAATACTGTTGTGACATGATGCTTACATCAAAGTCACGGGCGCAGTCTTAGCTCTCAAATGCCGTTTATTCTGTTCAATTTGCTTGTGTTAATCTCGAGATATGTTTAGTTAACAATGAAAGGGTAAAATCACAATTGTGCCACTTTTACTAGGGAAAGGGCTGTAAATGTAAAGATAGCATCAAGTTTATCAAGAGTTCCTATTTTATCCTATTTTTTTCCTTGTTTTATTATGATACATGTATAATAATTATCTTTTTCCACTTAAGGGATGGGGAATGAACGTTTGGACAGTATTTATTGTGGGACATTAGAGCACATCAGACATATGTAGGTGGGATGAAAAACCGACGATCAATTGAAAATTTTGACCTTTCGTATTGAAGATATGGATTTTTTCCCCAAACACCAAAAAATAGGTCTTTTGGGAAAAAATCCATATCTTCAATATGAAAGGTCAAAATTTTCAATTGATCTTCGGCTTTTCTTCCCAGCTACATATACTTTAAGAATATATCATTAGATTTATAAATCAAAAATAATTTAATAATTTGTCATAAAATTTGCATTATATCATGAATTTCAAAAAATGAAAATTATTTGATATCAGAAAGACATTCTTCGTATTCAGAATGCAATTCGATATGTCTGATGTGCTCTCATGTCCCACAAAAAATACTGTCGAAACGCTCAAGACGCTCATTCAGATCCCTTAAAGCAGATTAAAAGAAAAATACATATTTCACAGTGCTATAAAATTAAATACATGTACTATGTCAATGATTTTAACATGGTAAATAGGCCTACTGTTCTCTTTGTCACTCTACATGTTACATGACAGACAAATATTGCACACTCTGTTGTAAAATTAAAATCATGTAATGATCACGATGATGATGATGTAATCACGAAATATTGTACATCATAATTATTCGTTTGAAATTTTACACTAAAGATTTAAAATTCATTGATGATTTTCATCAAATCATAAGCACATTTCCAAGTGTCAGCTGAATCCGACATTGCTTGAAATCAACAGTTTAGTCAGTCCATTTTACAGTTTGGTCTTTAACATTAATTATTGCTTATACTTCTTCTGCGTGACAGTCACCTGTAGCAATGCATCTGCTACCCTCGTCTTCAATACAATTATACTGAGTAATTGTTACATACTCTTTTCTAATCCTGTTCTTTATTAATTGTACTGTAGGTATTTGGATATAACATTCTATTCAATTTCCTAAAAAGTGGCACAAAAGTGTTTTCATACATTGGTATTTATTGAAGCAGATCTCTGTAAACTCTCTGTATTGCCGAAACCAAAATGAATGAAACAAACGGTATTTAAAAGCTACAATCCAGGAAAAAAAGGTTGGCACACTTTGCCTGTCTTTTGGTATATCTCTTCCTCCGCTCCCCCAATTCAATGTTGGACCAAGCCATGTTGTCAATAGGTCCGTGACACCCTCCAACATTGAAAGATGGGGAGTGGGGAAGGGTGAGATATAGGGGGAGTCTGTACTTCACATATATTGCATTATGTTTCACTCGCCTCTCCAATTTTGATAAGGCACGCATAGGATGCACAGACAGTAGAGGAGTCGAGTCGCCTGTTGCTAAGTGTGCCAACTATTTTTTTCCTGGATTGTCTGAATCAATTCCCAAACTATCCATCTAATTTCATATTTTGGCTTATAAAATAAAAATCATAAAAGGTATGGCCACCAAATTTTCAGGGAATATTCCTCACATTCATATTAATATATAAAATTCATATTAATAAAAAATATTGTGAAATAAGGGATAAGTCAAAAGAATATTATATGATCGCCGATTATTTTCGTAGTTTAAAGCTGTAATAATTCGTTCAAAAATATGCATCTAAATTCATATTTTGGCTTATAAAATAAAAACCATAATAGGTATGGCCAACTAATTTTCAGGGAGTAATGCTCACATTCATATCAATATATGAAATTCATATTAATAATATTAAACTATGATATAATGCTATTCAAGATGCATGTATATAAATATACGCTCAACAGAAGATATACAGTCAAAAAACCACACTTTTACGGCATTTGTTTCATGAACTGTATATTTATCATATAGCAGGTGTTGGCTAACATTGTGCTTCACATTTAGTTCAGTTTTTGGCCGGGATTAATGACTTCTGGACAAAAACGAACGATACACACGTCTGGAAAAGAAAAAAAAGTAACATTATAATTATTAAAATTCTTTACTCTTCAAAGACGTGTATATAACGTGGAATCACTTTCCACTTGGGTGGGGTTTATAACCCTATTTGTGATATTATTTAGTAGTGTGTTCAATACAAAATGTTACGTTTGTATACTAAGGGTTCGTTTAGCATGTTTAGTGAAACTGCACGCGTAACGGTGGTCAAAACAACTAAACTTCAATGTTTTTTAATATTCGCGTGACAAATAAACTTTTTCAGGAGGACAAAAAAAGATAGTTAGTCTAAGTTAATTTGAATTACAAATAGGCCTGTAATTGAATTAACTTTCATGTGAAGCAAGAATTGTCTTATGTATGTGTGGTATATAATAACCTATATAGAACCTTGGTATCATCAGCCAAGTAAATGACTCATAAGTCACTGACAACTAATGAATATGTATATACTAACAGTCACATGATGACACTTACTAACTTATGTGAATATGGTTAAATAAACCAGTTGTTATATAGATGTTGAACCCAAATGATGTGTTACCAAATTCTCTTCATTGCGTGTTTATAGGCCTATTAATGTATGTATTAAAGGAGTGTTTCGTGATCCTAGCATCCCTTTTTATGACATTTTTCAGTACATATCCACGAAAAAAGCCTATTCCCAAAATTTCAGTTGATTCCGATTTTGCGTTTGCGAGTTATGCATGATTATGTGTATTACACTGCTCCATAGACAATGCGTTGTAATTTCGTTCTGGTGCACCAGAACGAAATTCAAATTTCACGATATCTTTGCAAAACGAATTAATCTGCAAGAAATATTTTGTACATAAACATTATGTAGCCAGAGGTTTCCAGTGATATAAAAATCTCAACTTTTTTGAGAAAAGTGGGGGATGAGGCTGTGGATCACGAAATGCCCCTTTAAGTGGAAATACACTACAACTGGCGACGAGGATACACTACAGTATGCTCCACAACACAAGTCGTTATTTATACCCATTTCGAAAACAAAGATACGTTTTGTCCAAATCTTTCAAAAAATGGTGTACAGAGCGATTTGATACTGAATGATTTTATCTATTGTGCATATATGGTCGAATCCAACGAAAAGTGTACACGGCATGTTCAGGGCCATAACTTAAAAGTATTAATCAATTGGCATTCGTTTTTGTATTGTGTTTATTCGCCCTGATCATACGCTTCGCGCCATATATAATAAGACCCTCTTCTGTGAAAAACTTAGACACGGAGACCCCAAAACATGCTATTTTTACCCATTTTTTCAAAATATTTCTTAAAGTATTTTTAAAAACATCTAAATCAGTTATGAAAAGAAGTCATTGGATTGAATCTAAATTGATTTCCTGAAAGGTGTGTATTCAAAGATTGCCTGTTCAATTTTTCACATATTTGTACATAATTATGAATTGTTTGTGATAATTTTTTGAGTGGTATTTTTTACATTACCTACGAATACAATTTTTCATAGCACTAGATATATCTTTAAAAATGGAAATCACTAATAAATGCGCAATTGATACAAGCTTTGATATGTCCAATACTGAAATGCATTGCATTCGGACATCTTTATTATTGTGTTTAGCTGCCAGAAATTCTAAATGGCACAAAGGTAGGTTTGGTAAAAAATATGCATTACCTCCGAATACATGTTAAAAGCTGTGCCATTTCCACAAAGTGAGAGAATAGTAAACAATAGTTAAGCAATAGGTGCAGGGTAATACACTCTTTATTTCTACCAAGTTTCAATAACCTGCGTTTAAATATTTCTGAGATGTCAACAATAAAAGCAAGTATTCGTAGGTAAATTTCGTTAACCGAATGTTACCTACGAATACACTTTTACATCATGACAGTATTGTGAAACACTGCCATTCATGCCAATACCCATATTGGTACATAACGAAGGCCTGTATGTTTGCTATCAAATCATATGTCAATGAAAGTTGCGAATTCATATACACGCCCACCATGCAAAACTGAATACGGCTTAATTGATGAAAAATATGTACTGAAATAGACGACGGTCTGCTCATTTGAAAGAAAAATCAGATTCAAAGAAGATTAGAAGGGATAAATACTTGGATTTGTCAACTGTCATGTGTGCTTCATTTTAAATGTTTACCGACCTTCTGGTTTCTGAGTAATTTGTGTCCAAATTGATTTATTCGAAGGTAACTTTTGACGTTTTCGCTAAGAATACCTACGAATACCATGGAAAAAACGACTGTTCTCATTGTCTCATGATCTAGACAACACATTCATGGACCCTGGTATAAAGCTAATTGTAGTTGCCCTCAAACGAAAGGCCACAAGACGTAACTGACTCCAAGATGGACTTCACAAGTCTGCAATAACGGTTTTAAGCGATTTGTGTGCAATTAAACAAATTAAAGTCACTTTAGTGCCTTTGTTTCTTACTTCAATCCTCTTTCAACCGCTGTGAACCGACATTATTAATATAGGGTCTAAAGTATCAATAAACGCACATAAAGAAAATAATACATTCAAAGTGCTTTATAAAATGAAGTTTTGATTGCGATATCCACCAAAAGTCTAATTCTTACCTACAAATACTGAAATGTTACTTACGAATACAGCATAACACATGACATGTGTAATGAAGTGTCCCTACCAATGGAAATTAATTGTCAAAAATTTTAAGCGGTACCCCAGGACACTATTATTACCCATATACGGATTCATTCAACAATTATTTATTATGTAAAATTGCTGATTAACTACTTGTATATCAAAATGAAGTGGTCAAAATCTTGCTAAAAGCATCAAAAATTTTTGATCTAAGGTAATAGCATTTATTCATTTGGACGTACCATCTGAAAGAGATCTAAAAAACTACCATTTTATTAATTCATTACCATAATAGCCAAATTTAAACCTATAATCTCAATATAGATATTGTTAAATCGCTCATGTTACCTACGAATACCCGGGTTTATTCACCTTTTCATTGTATAAAGCGTTAGGTGTATGCGTATAATTCCTAATATTCTTGAAAACATATATCATACTCGTTCTTATACAATGTGTAAATTGATTCATACTCATTTGATAAATAAAATACAGAAACTGACCTAAACTTCATTTTCAAAAATAAACTAGCATAAATTGACTAAGATCATATTGATCGCGTTATAAAAATAAAAACAAATATTTTCTGGTTGAGCTAGCATTTTCCTGACACCCTGTGGTCTACATTACACGAAAAAAGCGTTAATGGGAATATTCCATTTGTTTTAGGTTGATTAGTATTGCGATAGTGAAAGCATCCTAGTGGTATTCGTAGGTAACATTGGGTTTGATATCACATTTACTATCACACGTCCTGGATTTATTTTTCAAGATTAGTAATGGCACTTTTGGTTCCTATAAGGCCAATATGTCATCAATCAATGGGCAAAAGGAAAAAATTGTGGAGACAATTTTATTTCGGACTTTTATTTTTGGCCCGTGGACACTTTTGGTTGGATTCGACCATATACGCACGCACATGACATTGGCTTAGGAAGATTTACAACATTAGGGGGGCTGAAAATTGAAGGAAAAAAATTACAAATATACCCGGTACCGGTAGGTCACACAACACATTTTCCCTGTAGGGCCTATTTTATCACAATTTTTTAACTTCACCTAGGATTATTGGGGGAGGGGGCTGAAAGGTACTCCAGACCCCGCACCAAAATTATTGAGGGGCTGAGCCCCCCCCCCGTTCCTAAGCCTATGAATGATATTGATGACAATCCGACATTCAAATTGAAATTGAGCGCCCATACTGCTTCAACCACAGTTCCCAGATACCAAGAACGAAATGCATAGGCCTATTAAAAGTTACGTTTATACATGCATTTGCAAGCTTACCTGTATTGACACGATTAAACAGCCAAATGTGTTTAAATCAAACATTGAGTTCTTCATGCCTAAAATAGCACAAAAAACTTAGAAATCAATGTTCGTTATTTCAGTTAGGGCGTTGGTCCCCAAAAGAAAAAATTTCATTTGTCCAGTTTCCAAGTTGAAAATTGGTATAGATCCAGAAGTGACCTGTTCGCCAAATAAATGGTGAAGAATTTAACTTGACCTCAATAGACATGAAACACAGGTAGAATAAAAAAAACACAATTTTGGTTTTTATGCATGGTTTAATATGCATAATGGTTGACCCATTCAACACAGGGTAAAACTATCAAAAAGTCGAGGGCAACTATCAGCTACTATCTATTGTTGTGCGAAATGCAACAGTAGGCCTATGCAGACTTTTTATTAGACGTAAAATATTTGATGTAACATATCTACGTTATTTAATCTATTGCCATTCTATTTCCAGTAATGTTTGAGTTCTAACGATTGTTTGATGACGTAAAATCGATAATATATTTCTACCAGATATTATACGTAACATATTATCGATTTTACGTCATCAAACATTCGTTAGAACTTAAACATTACTGGAAATAGAATGGGGCTAGATTAAATAACGTAGATATGTTATACATCAAATATTATACGTCTAATACTCGGAGTCTGCATACGGCCTTATCATTTGTTTCAAGTCTGGTATACCATTATAGGGCAAAAAGAAAAAAGTTGTTTACCTGTCCTCGTTCAACCGACCGTCTCGGCAGTTTTTTTTTTTTTTTTTAAAAGGTTTTTGTTTTACAATTTACAACTTTTCATCTGAAAAACTGAGATAGAATAGAAATGTTGTAAAATACCATTTCCTGCATGTTTCCCCTGTCCATTCGTAACTGGCTGAGGGTTATGATATTTCGTATATCATCCTCAGCGTCTACACAAGTCAAACAATTGTTGAATTTAAAAATGCAGTATTTTTAGTCTGCCAACAATTCAAATAAAGTAGGGTTTACCCCGGGGGTTTACCTTGAATTTGTCTTTAATGGAAATGCTGTGGTCAGTGAGTGAGTTTTAGCATCCTCACTTCATCTGTATACCTTGGTCCAGTCACAGCCTTGATCTTCATCTCATTCCTTAAGGCACTTTTAGCATCTTTCTCTTTATATTATTGTAACAATCACTGATCTAAATTATAGTCCCATCCGGCACAGCCTTGATTTTTACTACCTTTTCATATTCACCTCATACATTTTCATCTGAGATCATCAGTCCATACTACAATAGTACAATCACATCCTTGGCCTTCATTTCTATACCTCCTAGCATCTTCATCTCTAAACACTTTTTTTTTTTGGTCGAAATTTAAGAAAATCATTCAAAATATCGTATCAAGATATAAAGATGCAATCTTTTTTGTTAATGAATATTGAATATACATGTGATATGTAAGCCTATTCTCCACAGCAAATATGAAGTTCATACTTTATATACTATCAAAGTTATACCTGCTTTAATAATTGGCATTTTTGGTTTTAAAAAACGGGAAAATCACAAAACTCCTCAAATAACTTATTTATTGTCAAATCAGTGCAGAGTGTATTAGATATGAAAATGAAAATTGAAAGTTAGAGCAATTACTATAATTAAACACCTGATCTGTGGACTGTGTTTTTTAAAGACTCTTCTTGTTATATGATACAATTGACTTTTAGTATCTGAATCTCTAATTATTATCTATTCAAAGTACCATCACGTACATCAGGCCTGTAGCCAGGATTTATTTTGAGACCTAGCGGTGTTTGCGCTCACACATTGAGACAAATAAAGCTGACATACAAGAGGAATGGTATGTAAAGGAGATCCAAAGGCTTGTACAGGCATGAGAATGATCATCCATTAAAAAAACCTGAAGTGTTTGAAAAAAGCCTGAAAAAGTGTGTGAAATTGGGCTAAAAAGGCCCAAAACGGGCTGTAATTTAAAAAAAGGGGCAGAAATTTGGACAACAAAAAACCCTGAATTCAGGTTTAAACCTGAAAATTCTCATGCCTGCTTGTATGATATTTCTTAGGAGGGGAAAAACGCCCAAAACGGTTGCTTTTACATATTAGCCTTCACCCAAGCACTGCAAGAGCTTTGGAAATATAATTGCAGTTATTGACTTCCTTGACTCATTTCTTATAGATAAATATCAAGAAGTACACTGCAGTTTTTTAATTTAAATGGCCAAGACCTTAACAATATAATATGGCTCCTACCATCCCGCTATATACCTTAAGTAACACATTTTCGAGAATCTTTGCATAAATTCATGCAGCCATAATGTACAATTTCATTCAAATTTTAAATAATTAGTATTAGTAACAACTGTCAGGAGGAAGTTTTTTTGTCATTTATATTTATGCAAAAATAAGGAGGTAACATGAAACAAAACCCACTTTACTATCTTGGCCAGGCATATTCTAGAAATTAGTAAATGCTCTGAGCATGTTTTAAATAGATTAATTGAGTAGGGTAAAGTACACCTATCAATATGCCTCTTGTTTGGAGCAAATATCCATAATAAATCAATTTATATTTTCTTTGTATCCTATTGCATTAATATGTATTTTTGCCAATATAGGCCTATTGATAAAAATCAATGCATAAATGTTCAAGGTATTTTTATTTTACAGACTGTTGCCTTGAAACTTGGTAAATGTGTTTCTAATATGGTCTAATGCATTATATAGTCTAGTCGTACTAGTACTCTTATTTGCATTATTAATCAGCTACTTTGCATAATTTGCAAGTTGATTATGCAAATTAGGGTGGTTAGCTAATTAATTATACATAAATTATCTGAAAGTCATTAGGAATGCTTTAACCAAGTTTGAATCCAATATTCTTCTAAATAAAAATGTTATGAACATTTGTGACTGGACACCTCGAATCAGCCATAAAGTCGGCCCGGTAAATTTTGTTTTATTTCGTGTTTAGAAAATATATATCATAAGCTTTAAAATAGTTTATCATTTGACTTCAAACGATATCCAGAAGCGGGGTTATGGTTTGTTGAACTTTGTTCCTTCAACAAAAATGTGTCTCTTTTTCCACATTTCTGGTAATAAATATCAAACAGTCATAATAGAGGTTATCCACTTTACTCATGTGTGACTTCTAACAAAAGGCGCTGATTCCCGTATTATTCCTTATTCAAAACAATTCAATGCATGACCTCGGAGTTACCTGCATGACTCTTGGCGGGCCATTTTGAAACAGTCATGGTTGCATATGCAGGTACTTCTTTTGAAGGTCCTAAACAAGGTATAGCAGTCGTTGATAGGATATGCAGCTTATAGAAAACGGATAACCTCTATTGGCGGTCATTTCAAATCATCCCCAAGTCAATGAGGTTCAGGAATGTCCTCTCATTGTTAATTGTTGGTTATACATACAATGCTTTGTTATCCACCACTTGAACAGGATTTAGCCAAAGCAAACAAAGACAAGAACAATTCTATAGAAATAGGTAGAAGCCTATTATCCTCTTCAGCAATAGGATTATTGATTGGTTTAAACAGTGTTTGATGAGATACTTGTCGCACCTTATTGATGTGTGAATACGACCTTCACGTACAATTTACACTGTAACTCAGAATGCCAGTTGCCGAGTTTACGGCTCATTCGTAGTATCCACTCACATTTATGTATTGTTTTTAGCAAAATATTTGTAAAAAATACATATTAATGAGCATAAACCGTATGTCCGATTACAAAAGGCATTAGTCTGTTTAAAATATGCATAGAGCACTTAAAAAATGCCTCAAATACCAACGGGAAATTCAATTAATTCAAAATTGCTGTTGTCCAAAAAGCACAACAAATTTGGCCAATACCAGTTAAGTGTATGTTGGGACTAGTGTAAACATTACAAACACACCAAAAACACCTTTGAAAAATTAACAAAATGTATTTTAAAAATCATATATTATGGCTTTGAATACCCAGAAGCTAGTGATCCAAATAAGCTACCCTATTTTTGAAAAATGCTGCATGATACATACAAGTAACAGTTGGGCTATTCATTCTCAAGAATATTTTACCAGAAGTCTATGTAAGTCATGCATATTATGAGGAGCATAAATGTAGCTCTTTTTGAGGAGTAAATCTACAAATCAAAAGAAGCTCAGTCACCGAAAGAGAGCAAGATAAATAAAAAGATGAAACTCCTTTTTAATTCATTGCATCCTCAGATTATGTATACAGACCTGGTGTGTATAGGAGGGGGAATTAAGTTTTGTGTTCATGTTTGATAAACATCTCACTGTAATGTAAGAAAATAATTCAAAAATAACTCAATTTGATTTAGCTTTTATTTATGGCAATGATAAAAAAAAACATATACAAAATATTAGATCATTTCTACATAGATGTTAATTTATACTTTGATACATAGAATAATTATACATTTATAGAATTATACAATTACATACATTGTAGTACTTTGGTTTATTATAGGATGTACAAGTCCTTATATTTCTGTTTAGTGGCCAGTGCACACAAATGTGGCTGCATCTGCACTCACCCAGATTAGAACAGGTGCTTCAAAGATGGCACATAAAAAATGCCATTCTAAATAAAAAATACTGCATGTATCTGATCTCAGATTCTGATGTAATCTACTATGGGATGCAATGAACATTCCAGGGTTCCAGGATTGTGTATAGTTAACTAAGAAGTTCTGTTTTCATAAAGCCTGTTTATTGCACAACAATACACAATTTGAGGTATATGCACTTATATAGGGAGAGGAAGAACAACAACAATGATCAACCCCAAGACTTATACAGTTAACTCAATACTCATGGCTATTATGGCTTGGCGCATGGGCATCAATCTCGGGGGGAGGGGCCGGGGGATGTGTTCCCCCACCTTTTGGCAAAATGATCTATTTTTTTTGTTCTTTTCAGCCACTTTTAAACAATTTTGGCTGGTTGTCCCCTCTCACATTTCAAGCTAGATTGGCGCTAATGGCTTGGAGGGTTGGCAGTTCAAATCTGAGTGTTTTTTCCCTATTGTTTACATTTATGTGCACCACAGAAAAGATAAAAACTTGTACATTTATAAATATTGTGCAGTTTTACAAACACATACTTACATATAGACTGATATAGTGTGTCCCAAAAAAGATTACATGTAAAAAAAGAACAGCATTTTGCAATGGTACAACCAAACAATGGCATTTTTTTCAGATATCATTTATTTATTAAATCTGATTGGTGCAAGACGACAGGGGTTTCAAAAGTGACTAACCATCAAAAATACCGCATAACTAAAGTTGAACACAAGCACACCATTGTTTTCACATGTTTCTTTTTTACTACATGTATTTATTTTCACTTACTCTTTTCATGGTTGAACTTATTGCACTAATGAAACCCACTGTGAAATTAAATCTTGCACATCCCAATTTAAAAATCTTAAAATAAAGCATGACAATTTTTATTAGCTGTTCATCTGAATAAATACCGAGTCTGCCATACTCTGGTTGTGCCTATTATACTCAAATGTCCTGCCAAATACACGGTGGTAATGAACATCATGTTGCATCATGTCACATGAACAGCTTGCTCAGGAATGTGTGGAATGCAGGCTAGGTAGCAAGTTGTGAGCTTGACATTCACAGGGGTACTAGAAGAAGAAAATCATTTAGATTATGTCTTGATAAGGAAATTTATATTTTATACCATTGTTAACTTGGGAGTATTTAAAAAAATGTACATGTAGGCTTTTTTGGAACACCTAGCATTTGATATAAGATATTTGATATATTAGATATATTGTGGATAAACATTTTAACAATTAGAGTTTTACAGTACAAAAATATTAAAATAAAATGGCCAAAACAGATTTGTTTAAAATGTTTTATTAAACAAATCTGTGATTTGCTACATTAGAATATACCCCAAAAATCATAAATATTAGACTTTTGTATATTAATTGATTATGTGTGACCCGTTCTGACAAAACCAGGAACAATAAGCTTCAAAATGATACCAAAATTATACACATAGCATCAATACTTTTCAAGATATGGATAATTTTGTAAGTGATACCTTGATATTTTTGCCAATTTGCTATTCGAGTAATATGCTAATTAGTTTCTTGCATTACACAGGATTGAATAGAGATTATCATAGTTCAACTGTCAATTATTGATTAAATAAGTACTTTCAAGGATTTTAAAGTCCACTCAGTCGCAAGGTCAAATACTTAAAATTTGATTTTTTTATGGAAATGTCATCTTTAAAGGCCTATATCATAACTCAAAAACATGTCTGGCTACCTGTTCCGGGTTTTGTTGGAGCTGGTCACATATATTAAAGCTATTTGTTGGATTCAAATTTGACTCAGCTGCAAAAACAAAAATCATTTTTTTTGTTTTAGTACTAGTGCTATATTTTTGGAACACCAGAGTGTTGAGGTTAATTCTGATTGCTGGATTGAGTCCTACATGGAGGCAATAAAATGTCTCTGTTCCCTGTACCATTTGTATGAATACCTCAGCCAGATTTCAAATGATATTACAGAAAGACTATATCCTAGATTAATAATCAATTATAGTCTTGTCATAATTCGTTAAGTGGCTTCACTGCGTCTGATCCTGGTATAGTTTTCACTTCATTTTTGGTATCATTTAATAGTGGTTCTTCTTCCCCTGAAAGATAGGAAACAGGAAATCTTCTGATTAAAGGGACATTCAGTGATTTTGAGTTTGAATACTTCAGCACAAATTTATTAAGGAGACCCTATATAATTATATAATATACATATTTGTATACACATTGTATAATCAGGTAGACCAAACAGGCAGGAGTGTTTTTTGCGGAAAAAAAAAGTGTACACATTTTCCTGTGGGCATCATTTTGGCCCAATTTTACAGGAACAATTGTGTAAGTGTCCCACCTGCCTGATACACTCCTGCTCCTGGGGAAAGCCACTCACACACTGTTCTTTATTCCCTGTATGTGCACCATCCTCATATCCTTGTAACATCAAAGTATTTGCAGAAACACATTATAAGCTGATGAAAATTAATTATAGAGATGCCAATGTGTTTTTGGTTTTTATATCTATCAAAAGATTTTACAAAATTTCATCCTTCCTAATGATTGAAGGTTTCGAAACATGCTCCTGGTCAGTATCTGTTGTACATCAATATACCATGACAACAACCCAGTTTTCCCCTCTTGAGATTGCTTAACAAATTTCTTACCTTCAGTATTTACTACATCATATTGCACATAAGACTTCCCAGTACAGCAGCTGCACATAGGCCTGGCAAACAAGTGAACAATATCCTCTAGAGGTTTGTCTTTAGTTTCTGGTAGTAAAGTAAACAGGAAGACAAACCCTACAACTGCAATACCAGCATACAGGAAAAACGCCCCTGTAACAAAACATAATATTTTGGGTGTAATTGCAGAATCTTGTCCACCTTCAAAATCATGTTAGGGATCAGTAGGATTAGGATTAGGGTTCAGTAGGATTAGGTTTAGGGTTCAGTAGGGTTAGGTTTAGGGTTCAGTAAGATTAGGATTAGGCCTAGGTTTCAGTAAGATTAGGATTAGGCCTAGGGTTCAGTACGATTAGAATTATGCCTAGGGTTCAGTAGAATTATAGGTTTAGGGTTCAGTAGCATTAGGTTTAGGGTTCAGTAGGATTAGGATTAGGCCTAGGGTTCAGTAGGATTAGGATTTGGCCTAGGGTTCAGTAGAATTAGGTTTAGGGTTCAGTAGGGTTAGGATTAGGCCTAGAGTTCAGTACAATTAGGATTTGGCCTAGGGTTCAGTATGACAGTACGATCAGGATTAGGCCTAGGGTTCTGTAGGATTAGCTTTATGGCTCAGTAGGATTCTGATATTACAGCGTGCTGAGAGGCGGGTGACAGTTACTAAAGTGTTATGGATCACCCTGGCAGAAAAAGTGCCAGGTCAACCCATAAATGCTTATCAATATTATAAAGAGTATGCTAAATCAACCAAACTGTTTGACTGAGTGAGAGCTGAAAAATGAAATATTATTCAGAGATTTTGATTTGAATACATATGCACAATTATGGAGACCCTAGATACACATTGTTAATGTTTAGAGTGTGGAAAATTATTTGAACATGTCACCTGGATTATTTTGTCATTCTCAAAATATCATGCCTGGGATCACAATCATAATTGATGCTTCAAATATGTTAAAATCCACCATATAGCATTGTTACTCATGATCACCAAATTAGCACACCCCTTATTACTGTTCAGAATAGGAGGAAAATTATTATTGCTGTCAGTAAAGCATGATCATTGGATTTTGTTTTTGTTTTTAATATTCACTCATATTCATAAATTGACACTTGTTAACTACCATTTATAGTCATACCCATTAGCTCTCAATTAAGTGTTCACAATGAATGGTCCACATTGTTTTTTCTTTTAATTCTTGACCTACCAACCATAAAAAATTTTGAGCAAAGACGGCAATAGAACTTCTTTTTTTTAAAGGTTTGCGCAAACTAATACACACACTTTAATTGACACAATGAATAATTAATGTATATTGTCAAAGCGCAAGTGTTATTAATATGTTCTCTTACAAGAGAAAAATGCAAACATTCAAATTTTGTCAAATTCTGCCATGAAGATAACCAATTTACATGGGCAAAGGACAAATATTTGACATTGTATGGTGGGATTTCCACTGACCTTCCTTGGAGTTAATTGGTATCAATATCATGCTAATAAAAACAGACAATTTACTAACCATATCGTGTAATGGCTTCTGTTAGACTCAGGAATGTCATAGATATGATTAGGTTGGAGATCCAATTTGCAGCAGTAGCACAGCCATTGCAGAAACCACGTGCCCATGTAGGGTAGATCTCTGTATTAATAACCCAAGGCATCGGTCCCATTCCTGCAAGGCAACATCAAAGTTTATATCATCACTACATAGTTTAAACTTTGGGTTAGGTGTGCAAACTTTGACCAAATCAGCATGTAGATATAGTAATGAACAGATACTGTTGTTAGAAAATTTTTATAAAAAAATTGTATATATGGCTGAAGCTTAATAGGCCAAAAATAATATGGTCAAATTATTTGGGTTTTGTTGATGTTTGTAGCACTGAAATCCCAACTTGTGTTTGCGTAAATTTATTTAAAAAAACCTGCCAGTCACATAAAACACAAAGCATGTTTGTTTGTTTAGCCAGTCATACATGACTCTTATTGCATGCCCCGATACAAAGGTGCTGTCTTAAAGATATAGTTTGAGAGTGTCCTATTTCACTAAAAGAATTATGAAGAACACCATTTCAAGTCAAATACACTAGCAGGGTCAGTGTTTTTTTTTTTTATCACAACTTACATATTTTATCAACATATTGTTTTGGGTGTCAAAATCAAATGATTGTATATCTCCTAACTATGACATTTTTTATCAATTCATTATATGGAAGCAGCTAGGCACAGCGGCAATAGTCTTTGAGTCTTTGACTCTGGCACTAGAGGTCCAGGATTTGATTCTCAGTGGAAGCAAAAATCAACAATTATCTGCCCTCTTTGTTGATGCATTTAAATTGCAGGGCAGATGCAGTTGATGACAAAGGCATTGCAACCAATTTCAATGAGGATAATGCCTCGTTGTTTGGACACCCTAACCTGGTATCATGTGAGAACAGTGTCTAACACTGACTGAGTCATCAGAAATGATTCATAACTAATAAAAATGAGTTTGACACATTACAAGGTAAATATCAAAGGAAAAAGAAACTAATAAAAGATCAGTTACCTTGGCCAAATATCAACAGATACATGACCATTCCAGCAAGAGCCATGTACCCAAATGATGAAGGACAGAAGTCATATCCCCATACAGTGTCTGATGTTTTATTATAAATCTCAGAGCACATTCCTACCATTGAATGTTTGATGTCTGTTTTATCAACAGGCAGACAAGATCCTGAGTTGGTGACATAAGAGCTGCCATTTTGACGAAAGCAGAAACCACAGTTTTCTTCCAAAATGCAATCAGAACAGGTACTGTATGGAGAAGGAAGATACAGTGAGTTTACACTAATGGTGAGAATATTAACAATTAACAAATAAAATAAACTTAGATTTAACTGCTCTTTGCTCTAAGTATTTTGCAAAATATATTAGCAATCATACCTGTATGAAGCACAAATTCCAGCAACTGGATTAACAATATCAGCAGAGGGCGCTGTTATAGATATCATTAAGAAAGCAACTCCGATGAATATGAGACATATTACCAAGCCTGTGTAATTAGAAGGATAAATATAACATAAAAACAAATTAAAATCAAAGAGTATTAATGAATACACAAAAAGCTTTCAAATATAAGGCTAAAAAAGGTTTGTCTCAGAAATAAGTAAATAAATAAATAAATAAATAAATAAATAAATAAATAAATAAATAAATAAATAAATAAATAAATAAATAAATAAATATTGAAATATTGAAATAATGAATGACCTCATGTCTTAAGACAAATGATGATGTGTTTAAAATATATAGCCAATATGGAACAAGTGTTTTGAAATGTATTTCTTCATTTTAACAAGATATAAAGATATATAGGCAGAGACACACTATGCATATGTGGGCACCCCGACACCTACCCAACACAACCCCCCCCCCCACACACACATAAATAGTGGTGGGTGTGAACTGTGCACTTTAAGACACTGTGCTTGTGGCATGGTTATGGGGTGTAAATTCACGGTTATTTGTCTAACCGTTTAAATGGACCACGATCCGGTCGGTTAACCGTGTAAACGTATGTAAAAAAAATTATAAAAAAGAAAAAGAAAAAAAAAGTTGATTTTTTTTCCCAATTTTTTTAAAAAGTTTTATGTTCCTACCCTTACACAAACTCTAACCCCTTCCCAAACCTTACTACATGTATACAAACCCACCCAAGCCCAACTAGCCTAACACCCTTGCCCCAACCCCCAAAAGAGAACCCCAAAATCGGACCTGTATTAGCATGTTTAGTAAATGCATTAATATATATTAATTAAGTTTCAATTACTTTATTTAGCCTCATCTTATCAAAATGGCAATTTTTTATGGCGAATTATAGGAAGGAGAACACTTTCACATCATTTCGAAATTAAAAAAAATCTGAAAATACCAAAAAAAATACATTTAAGTGCAGAAGCTTTTTTCTTCTGGGTAAGAATTTTTTTCTTGCATGCAACAGCTTTTTTCTTGCAGGTTAGAAATTTGATAAATAGGTCCATGCATGCATTTTGTATATGATGACCTATTTATCAAATTTCTAACCTGCAAGAAAAAAACTGTTGCATGTAACAAAATAATTCTTACCCAGAAGAAAAAAGCTTTTGTAACTCTAATGTATTTTTTGGTATTTTTAGAAATTTAAAATTGTTTTTTTAAATTTCTAAAATTGAGTGAGAGGTTTCTCTTTTATTTTGTTAGCAATAAAAATAACAATTTCGATGAAATGAGGCAAAGTAAAGTACTTAAAACATTAACACATTCATGCATTTAAAAACATTATATTCGATTTTTTTATTTTTTTTATTTTTTTTTAACGTTTAAACGGTTAGCGATCTTCCTAAACGGATAGTGCATTTAACGGGCGGTTACACGTGAAACGTTTAAACGTAGACACCCTTAGGCATGGTTTGTCTAGATCTGCTTTGAACTTGTTTTACTTTGTATTCCAAAAGTTACTAAAGTTGGAAACAATATTTTTTGATTTTTTTGATTTGTGAAATCTTTATTGAGGGATTTAAACTACTTCAGTGGCAACAGAGAAGATGATCTCATCTTCTCTGAGTGGCAAGCACTGCTTTCCAAGCAGGCCCTCATACAACAATATTTACAACATTTTTACAGAATATTTACAAAATAACATGATGTTTAAAATATATACAAGAACATGAATAATAATGTGAAAGAAAGAAAATAATGCATCTCAAGTACATGAACGATATAAATCAAAATACATACAATATGATAATAAATGATTATGATTTAGCAGAAATAATGATGCTCGTCTTGAATTGATGCAAAGACAGAGTTTCAAGGTTTATACGATATGATGGTGGTAAGTTATTCCATAAATTTGCAGCTCTTACAATAAATGTACGTTTACCACTATTAGAATTATATTTAGGCATGATCAATGTGTTAGAAGAATGACTCCTTGTTTTGTGATCATGAGCATTATGGACAAAGTCAAATTGATTACATAAATATTCAGGACACATATTTTTGATACATTTAAAGGTAAGAATAATCATGTGATTAGACCATCTATCACAAAGTTTAATCCAATTTAAAGAATTTAACATGTCATCTACTGGTGTTCTAATATCAGCAAAGAGAATTGTTCTAGCTAATCTGTTGTGAAGCACTTGAAGCTGATATTGATTGGTTGCAGAACAATTAGACCAAACACTGCTGGCATAGTCGAAATGTGGAATTACAAGAGCATTAGAGAGCATAACTAAGGTTTTATGAGGAAGGAAATACTTAGCACGTTTTACAACACCAATTCTCTTGGAGATATTTCCAGATACATAATCAATGTGTGATGACCAAGACATATTACTATCAAACTTAATACCAAGATATTTGAAAACATCAACTCTTTCAATAATTTTGTCATCAAATGTGAGAGTTATGTCCTTGTAATGATTAAGCGTATGATTAGTTCCAAAACCATAAACTTAGTTTTATCAGTATTTAATGTGAGCTTATTAGCTTTAAACCAGTTAGCAACAGTTTTTAGGTTAGATTCAAGTTGCATTTTTAGGTCATCAGCATTTTTTGCTTTACACATAAGAGAAGTATCATCTGCATACATTACTGTCTTACAAGTTACAACATCAGGTAAACAATTAACAAAAATTATAAATAGCAGAGGACCCAAGATTGAGCCTTGAGGAATTCCAGTATTATAAGTTTTGAAATCTGACAGAAAAGAATTCACATGCACAGCTTGAGCCCTATTACTTAGGTATGATTTAAACCAACCAAGTTCATTACCCTTAATACCATAGTCAGCAAGTTTATTAATGAGAATTTCATGATTTACCGTATCAAAAGCCTTTTTTAAATCCAAAAATATAACTCCTGTTGCAAAACCATTGTCCATATTATTAAGAATATAATCTTGAACATCTAGTAAAGTTGTTGTTGTAGAATGATTGGATCTAAAACCAGATTGAGAATCCGAAAGAATATTTCTACTACAAAGATAATCATATAATTGGTTATGAACAGTTCTTTCAATAATCTTTGAAATAATTGGCAAGACAGAAATCGGCCTGTAATTGCTTATGTTATTCTTATCACCAGATTTAAAAATTGGAGTGACTTTGGCTTTCTTCCACTCATCAGGAAATTTGGAACTGTTTAAAGAAATGTTACAAATATGAGCAAGTGATTTTGACACATAAGGTGCAGCCAATTTGAGCAGTTTTACATTGAATTTATCTAAACCTGGTGACTTATTATTATCCATATTACATATTTGGTTATATACAAAATCATAGGATACAGAATAGAATTTAAAACTCTCACTATGGTTACATCGAAATATACTACTTTTCCCATCATTACATGGGCAGATGATATCAATATTATCAAATTGTTTACTAAGTTCTTCACCAACTGAGGTGAAGAATTGATTAAATGAGTCAGCAGTATCTTTACCTGTAGCAATATTACCATGCCCATTTTGGCTTATAATGTGAGGCACATTTGGCTTCCCTTTTTTACTTGGAATTACTTTTTTAAGTGTTTTCCATAACTTTTTGCTATCATGTACATTATCATTAATTGCCCTTTCAAAGTGCTTCTTCTTCAAATAAAATTTCATATTATTAACTCTATTTCTAACTGACTTAGCCTTTTCCCAATCATCAGGGTCATTGGTTTTATGAGCCTTGGCATAAAAATAATCCCTATCCTTACACAATTTAAGAAAATTACTGTCTACCCATTCAGGGAGATGCCCTTTATACGCTTAGTTTTAAAAGGTGCATGTTCATCGTGATGCTTCATTAAACAATGATTGCCACTTAGATAGAGCGTCATCAACATCATCAATACAGTTTACTTGTTCCCAATCAATATTCTGAATTGTGTTCACAAAGTGTGATTCATCAAAATTTTTGAAGTTTCTTGATGTGACAGTTCTTGGAGGCAATTTAATTTGTTTGTGTTTACGAACAACATATATTAATGAATGATCACTAAGTCCTAGACTATGTACACCTGACGAAAGGACCAATTCTGGACGAGACACAAAGATCAAATCAATTATAGTTCTACTTTTATCAGTAATTCTAGTGTAATCATTAATGAGCTGAGATATTTGGCATTTTTTTGCAAGATTAGATACTTTTTTAGAGTCGCACTTTTTAGAACATCCAAATTAAAATCACCTAATATATACACATCATCATAAATATCATTGCACTTTTGAAACAAAACATCCAATTTATCAATATCAACAGTAGAATCTGGAGGACGGTAAACAGTACCTACAGCAATAGGTTTGGTGTTAGGTAAGTTGATTTCAATAAAAATTGCCTCTACCTCATCATCATGAATATCAACATTTTCTTTAAAACATAAATTTTCTTTTACATAACACATTACACCACCATGAGCCATCCCATTACTTCTATCTAGACGACAAAAATTATAGCCACTTATCATAAGTTCAGAGTCATCAATACTTTTATCTGTCCAGGTCTCACTCAGACAAAGAACATCAATATTGTTTTCATGCACAAAAATATCCAGATAATCGAGTTTGTCAATAATACTTCTAATGTTTAAATGAGCCATTTTGAGACCTTTTGCAACTTGCACTTTAAATCAACAAAACATTCACCAAAAGGGAGCTCGTCATTAGCAATTAGTGTAAAACAGCAATTACATAACCAATTCATAGAAGTATCTGTTAATGTCGGTGATCTATCAACACATTGGGCATGAAAATCAAGAGTACAATTATTGCAAGATATATGTTTAGACTTACCAATTTTACAACTACAATGTCCACAAAACATATTTTCTTGGCAACTAGATATATTATTATTTTCATCAAGATTAGACTTTACGTTTTTAGCTTGTTTGATACTGAAGAGTCTTAAAAAGAAATGAAGTTGCTAGCCAACTGTGTTGTCCCTGATCGACGAAGATGAATGCCATCCTTTGCAAGATGCCTATGAATAATTTTGCTATTGTCAATATAGTTCAAATTTAAATGTTCACAAGTCTCAAATAATCTTGAGTTGAATTCCTTAATCCAGGCATAGCGTCCTTTGTGTTTTTGTATAGTTAGCGAAGATATTGCGACAGAGATCTGCGAGTCAATCTGCTTAATTCCATGAATAAGTTGTGTAAGCGCGTCAAGGCATTCTTGTGGGAGGGTAGTCCGAATGTTATTGGTCCCACAGTGGACTATGACTGAGGAGGGGTTGTACTGCCTAATGTATGATGGTGCTAGTCTAATCCAAGTTTCAATTCTGCTGCCTGGAATACATTCATTTACAACATTGAGGCGTCGCGACATTCTTCTTCCATCAAGGTATTTGGGGATTGAATCCCCCAGAATAAGAACGGTGTGTCGTGGGCGTCTTGATTTCTGTGTAGTAGTTGAAGCTTCAGGTGCTGGCATAGAGAAACTAGAAATTGATGCTGCATCAGGCATGTTGATAACACATTCACTACTGGCCGTTCTTTGAGTATGTTTTGAAGTCCGTCTAAATGTACTTGAAGCACCGGCAGTGGGATTTGGAGAGGGAAGGGGAAGGGGTGGGAAATCTTCAGGCATGTCCTCAACTTCCAAAGCACTAAATACATTGCTTGTAGGGATGTCGATGATAACAGAGTCCGTTCTGCTGGGAGGAGTGGGTTCATCATCGGGCATGTTAATTATAACGCTCAGGTTCTGAGGCTGGGGGGTGCTACTGCTGGGAGCTGTGAACGTGGTAGAGATATCAGTCTGTGTGGCAGTAGAGCATGTGATGGTATCATCAGTCTGTATTCCAATACTACATGTAGAATGGGTGCTAACAGGATGTGGGGTCAAGTCCAATTGTGTAGAAACATTGGCTTGCAGCCTAGGTTGAGAAGATGTGATCGGCGTAGATGTCATGGGGGGGACAGTTGAACTTGCGCAACTAGAGTTCAAGAGGTTCAGTTTTTCCCCAATGTCTTGCACTAAGTGTGTTGAGGTCCAGTGGTAATGTTGACTCCCTTGGATAGATAGGGTATGAGTAGATTTGTAGCAAGTAATTGTTACTCTTTCCAAGGTGTCTTCAGTAGTTGTAATCCAACATCTATAAATACATCCATGTTGTTGTTTCCCTTTCTCTTCTGGTGTACCATATCTGGTATTAAATTCTGTAATTAGGCGTTCATAAATAATTGGGTTCACTGATATAGTAGTTGATTGTGACTTGGGTTGAATTATCCACATTGAGTCATCAAAAACATCACTACTGCTGAAACCAGCAAAAGAAAAGTTCACAATTTCAGAAGATGATGCCATGTCCATTGTCCTACTCATAGAAACAGCATGTTTTAATAATTACATTTATTTTAGTTCACACCATATCACACCATAATAAATAACTGTGAGCATACCTGCTAAACTTCCAAGTACGAGTTTTCTTCTTCCAACTTTACTAACTAAGAATAAACTAATAAGATTGCCAATCAGGGAGGATGATGACACTGCTGCAGCCAACCACAGAGTCACTATATCAGATTCAACACCAGACATGCGGATAATGGTGCCATTGTAGTATCTGAATGGAAAAAATGGGCCACAGTCACTATAGGTTAGTGAAAATATTTATATATTATCTTTGCCATCTGTAAATGAAGAGTAATGCAACCTATTATACATTTCAACTACAGTGACACCTTGTGACATCACGCTGGACAAATTCCATTCACAGTCGGAGGAGGTTTGTGTATGTGAATGCAAATTAAATGGAGCAAATAGATCTGCTATCAATACAGCCTAACAGAGCACCTGTCTCACCAAACCACTCTGACACCTCTTCAAAAGTGACAGAGGTGTCATCAAACCTGGAACAGATAATAACACATTCTAAGTCACGTCTATGATTGTCTTTTAAAGAGTGGAAAAGAGACTAAGTACCGGAATCCAGTTTTCCGGAAATGTGGATCAGATGACCATATCAGTCATACCTGATGAAGTCCTCCAATGTGAAGGACAAAATATTGTACTGAGTGAAAATTTGAAGGAAACATGCTGCTTAAAATGAATGCTACTTGAAGGAAAAACTTTTTTAAGATGAATTTGATTCCAATGACAGAATAGGATAGAAATTATTGAAAATGATTCTTGAATTTCCAACTGGAAACACTTACACAACTGTGTTGATTCCTGCAAATTGTTGAATGATCTGCAAACCACATCCCACGATTAGAGCCTTCCTAACGGCTGGTGTTTCAAGCACTTGCAGGACCACTGATCTACCTGTATGTAAGGAATATGATGAGCTGAGGTAAGCAACAGAGCTGGGTGAATGGCAAGGATCGTCTGATTGACAACCTCATCACCACTTTTTCCACATCAAAATGGCAATTTGGGTATTATTGGAAAGCCCATATTTGTCTTATTGGCCCTGCGACATATTATTGCTGAAAGATGTTTGCTTTAGATTTTGTAAGCCAAAATGTTTCTAAAGGTGGAACAAGACAACGACTGCATTAGGAATCAAACCCCAGACCTCAGTATTTCAAATCAAGCTTCTTGCCACAACAAGATGTAAGCTACCAGGTCCAAGGGAGGTGATTTTATTCCAGTGTAATATTGACATAATAAAGCATTACATCAGCTTAAATTAAGCACATGTCAGCTGACCTGAGACCAGGTCTAACTAGAGCATAATAGAATAAACAAAAAGATTGATCAGGCCTAGAAATGCAATTAGCTTTGTTAGGAAGGTGTTTTCTTGTGTTTTCTTCATTAAAACATTAATGCTATTTTGACCAACTTCTGGTTTCTTTACAGATAGTGAGGACGAGGGTCAGCTTTGTTGACCTTTTGGTACTCCCTAATTAACGTATAAGCATTTAAATATCTGCTTATTGACATAGTTCCCATATTTATATATGCATCATGTTTGTGTCCTAATCAATACCTTTTTGTTCATGCTCTATTCTCTTTTGTTTTCTCTCAGAATTCTGGATAATTTCATGCTCCTTCTCTGCTTGCTGTGACCCATGTATCTTCTTTAAGACCTCTAGTGCCTTTTGATGGTGTCCATGTCTGACTAACCAACGTGGAGATTCTGGCAGGAACAAGAAGCCGATGAGCTGAATAATTGCTGGCACAGCAGAGAGTCCAAACATAATTCTGTGAAAGATTTCAAATTGCTTTACTTTGAATACTGGGCAGTTTCACTATGAATGGATTATAACAAAAATATGACAATTGATTGGTACAATTTGCACCATCTTTGCTGTGTCTATATACTTTTTTTAGCACAAAAGAGGCAAAAAGTTATAAAATAACCCAGCTGACGAAAGTAATTTTTGACATGTCACACATTTTATACACATTGTGCCTGTTGCACGCATGTTGTGCCTATACACTGTTCAGTATCAATAATTAGCACTGTTAATGATAAAACACTCATTCCTTGTCTCTCTCCCTCTTTCTTTTCCCTTCTGGCATTCTGGCTACCTCCAGGCTCGAAACTATGGAGCTACTTTGAGGACAGTACATACGAGATGCCATTTTGTGACTCTGATGATCGTGCAAGTTAAGGTAAACGAAATATCGGACGAATAAACTCACCTCCATCCCCAAGAGAAGTAAGAGAAAGATCCTGCAATAATGCCTGCTGTAGCGGTGCCTCCTGCAATGCAACATCCGTTGACTATAACAAGACGCCCTCTAGCATGTGGTGGTGCACATTCTGCGATGTAAACAGGTACTGTTGTGGCTGCAAGACCTGTGGAAAAGGAATGGTTTATTTGTAATTAAAGATTTGATATCAAAGACAAATGGTAAATTCAAATTCAATCATTGACATAATCAAACGTTGTCATCATCAATCTTTCTCATCATCATTGTCATCGTTGGTGATTTTGATGATGATAAGAAATCAAAATTAAAGTCTTATAATATCAGACAAATTAGGATCACTTTTATCATGGGTTGATTTCACTTTTTTCATGCCTTTAGCAAATTCTAAGAAAACCCCATGCAACCCAGATTTAAATCCCTATCCTAACCAATTCTTACCGACTCCTAGACCAACTACCAGTCTACCAACAAGCAGCACTTCCTTATTAGGAGTCCCTGCCATCACTCCTGCTCCAATTGTAAATATAAAACTAGCCAGCAAGATAACTCTCTTCCTTCCCAGTATATCATTCAAGAATCCTCCAGCCAGTGCCGCCACTGCTGCGCTACCAATGGTTATGCTGACTATCAGCTGCTGCCATAAGGTGCTTAGGTTGTATTCTGTCTTCAATAGGACCAATGCTCCTGAGATAATACCACAGTCATATCCAAAGAGGAAACCTCCAAGTGCAGCGAAGAAAGTGAGTACTTTGATGAATGAGGTCAGTGAAGGATTGTGTTCAGTCATTTTGCTATTTTTTGTGTTGCTTGAATTTTAGATGTTCAGACATGCAGGTAAGTTTTCAAATGAGGATTGGATTGTCTTCATTTTGATTGATCTTCAACTGAAATAAAAGAAATTGTATCATTGGTTAGAAAGTATATGTGTACTAATGGTGGTGGTCTTAATTCTAACACAATTTAGCATTAAAATGGTAAATTGTAAGCATTTTGTAAGCATTTGTCTTGGTCAAATTATTTTAGTAGTGGGTCATGGACGATTTGAAAATTTTGCCCACCCCAGCCCAGTACATTAGAAGGTAGTATACATGTAACACCAAGTTACATCTCTCCTTCTCTCCCCACCCCTCCTCTCCCAACACTTCCTATCCCCTCTCCTCTTTGTCTTTCTGTTCTCTCTCTTTTCTTTTTGTCTACCTCCCTTTCTTCCTTCTTTCTCTCATTTTCTTTACTTGGAAAGTTGCCAGGGGTTCCTGCCTTCCTTCTTTCTTTTGTTAGAAAGTTGCTGACGGAAGCTCCAGTGGCGATCGCCCCCCCCCTGGCAAAAATTGCCTATTTGGCCCCCGCCCCTAACGCTATTTGGGCCCCCGCCCCCTAGCGAAAAAAAAAAAGAGGAAAAAGGAGAGAGAGAGAGAGGAAAAAGAGAGAGGGAGAGGATGGGAAAAGAGAGGGCAGAGAGGGAGAGGAGGGGAAAAGAGATTGGGAATCCATACGATACGCAATATCATACGATTATTATCAATAAGCCTGGCAAAAATTGTCTATTTGGGCTTCCCCCTAGTGCAGGGAAAAAAAGAGAAAGGAGGGAGAGAGAGAGGAAAAAGATGGGGGAGAGAAGGGATAAAGAAAGAGGGAATCCATACGATATGTAGTGCCATACGATTATTATCAATATACTCGACAATATACTTGACTTCTTGAAGACAAAGAAATAGAAATCTTTTGAAATGCTAATTGCACAAAAGCACCTATAGGAGTAGTATATTGACTAACACAAATAAAACAATAAAATGGCCGACCCATAAAGAAAAGTCGAAAAAGGTGGTCAAGAAGGCTGTGCCCGACATGTTTCTTGTATTGCATATCCCCAACCGAAACTTTTCAGTATCGACACAAAATTGGCAGATTTATTCATTTATCATTGAGCTATTTCAAACTTAAGGCCGGATTTACCATTAGACCAGATGGTTACGGGTCCAGGCCCCTAAAATAGCCTAAGGTATGTTTCCCAAAACACCATGTCTTGGACCGGAATATTGCAACATTTTCTGCGCTACGCACGAATTTATTCCACTTTTGCACCATATTTCATCAGTTTAGCTTCAAAATGGCAAAATATTTCGTGTGCTTCATGCGCATTTGTTCACTAAACTTAATCTCTCGCCAAAAATTGCTGCTTCACTATACGTCAAAAAGAAATCTACGCTACTGGTCCATAATTTTGTCCAGTATCAGTTTAGGCTAATACCCTATTCATATCTAATCTCCAATACTAGACGTTTTGCTGAATTATAGACGTTCTGCATAGAGTTTGCATGGAATGACTCAAAAGAAGTAAACACAGCGGATCATGACTGGCAATTGCATCAAAAATCATTAAAATATTGCTAAAATTACACTTTAGCAAAATTTTAGACTGTCCAAAATAGGCAAATCTTGCTCAAAAGATACAGTTGACTCATCGATATAACTTTCATCCAAATTTCAACATTAACAGAATAAACAATTTCCGGTGCAAAAGATTGCACCTCTTTCCGACCGAAAAACCATAGCAAAGCACTCTAGCATCGAATGCGTAACTATTGTGTGCAAAAAACTGCAAATTCAAAGCTAGAGTTCTCGAGTAACCCATGAGTAATAAACACAGCGTTACAGTTTACACAATGACTAATTTACATAGCACAAAAGACCGTGTTCATGTACCGTTACTCAGCCAAACATGGCAGAGTAGGACCCGGATGTCCTATCTTTACAATGTTATACCTTTTCAACAAGCACAGAGATAGGAAAAGTGAACATCTAGATGTGTCCCTTTTCGGTGGTGTTTCTAGATCTTAGTCTCATGATGATAGCAGCTTTTCTATGTGGAAATGCTATCAAAATCCCTCTAAAATTTCATGTGCGAGTGTCTCATCACCATAAAAAATCATATATTTGGGTCAAGTGAAGTATATACAACATGTTTATGTAGGTTTCCTTGAGCTAGCTGTTCTTTTAAATTTCTAAAATTTCTATGTATATAATAATGGCGTAGATTTCTTTTTGACATGGGGGATGGGGTTGGAAAAAATTTCTTGAAGTATAGTGAAGCAGCACTTTTTGGCGATAGATTAAGTTTAGTGAACAAATGCGTGTGAAGTGTGTTAAAAATTTTGCCATTTTCAAGCTAAACTGATGAAATATGGTGCAAAAGTGGGATAAATTCGTGTGTAGCACAAATTTTTTTTGCAATATTAGGGCTAAAATGGCCAAATATAAGGTTAATTTGGTCAGAAACCCATTACATGTCTCAACATTGTGGGGGGGGGGGGGATGATTGTATATGTATGGACCATACCCACTGGCAAAAATATTGGGGGATTTATTCCCCCCCCCAGGATCTCACGCCTATGAAATATATATTGTGTTTGGGCCCGGTTTAGGCCATTTTGGCTGACTAGCAAATGTGTAACTGAGCTGAGGTTTGCCTCTCATACCTATATATAATAGGCCTAGCATTAGTACGAGGAACCCATACCGTAGTAGCTCTGCACAATGGTACCGGGTATGGGACGAAGTGTATACAAAAAGCTAGTGCAACGCAATTGCATGGTTTCAATTAGAGTTTGCACTAAAAAATACAAGGCTCCTGTAGCTTAAATAGTTGCATGTTTGTCATAATATTAATTACACAGCTTCTTGTACTTCTTACCTAAACTTCTATGCTTGAAATTGTAATTAAAGGGGCATTTTGTGATCCACAGCCTCATCCCCCACTTTTCTCAAAAAAAAGTTGAGATTTTTATATCACTGGAATACTCTGGCTACATAATGTTTATGTACAAAATATTTCTTGCAGATTAATTCGTTTAGCAAAGATATCGCGAAATTTGAATTTCGTTCTGGTGCACCAGAACGAAATTACAACGTATTGTCTATGGAGCCGTGTAATACACATAATCATGCATAACTCGCAAACGCAAAATCGGAATCAACTGAAATTTTGGGAATATGGTTTTTTCGTGGATATGTACTGAAAAATGTCATAAAAAGAGGATGCTAGGATCACGAAATACTCCTTTAATACTCCATTATTTTATCCAGAATAAATAAAAATTCATTACATTAGCACATGATCTAGGTATCCCAGGCAAACCTTAGTTAACACATTTGCTAGTCAGCGAAATTCGCCGAGACCGGGGCCCAAACACAATGCATATTTACATAGAAATTTGAATTTTTTTCGAGAATAGGTCGGTGAAGGAAACCTACATAAATATGTTTTCTATACTTCACTTGACCCAAATATATGATTTTTTATGGTGATAATCAAGTCGCATTATGGAATTTTAGAGGATTTTGATAGCAGTTCCATTAAAAAAAGCTGCTATCGCCATGAGACTAAGATCTAGAAACACCCCCGAAATGCCGTTTTGGGGAATTTTGCTAGCTGAATCTTTTTGATGAAAGCCAATCTTTGACAAGATGTAACTTTGCTACGGAAAGTGCTATGAAAAAAGGTTTTCAGTGTTGGCTTTGTTTACTCAAGGGCTTTAATTTGATATATAAAATGATGCAGTTTTATGGCAAATTTGAATTCACCTAGCATACCTACATGATCCAAGTCGGCGCACCAAAACTGAGATGGCACTTCAGTGCAAACTTAGATAGGGCGTCACCAATAACGAAAATGTCATACCGATAAATGATGTGTCTGTTTGCCCGTTTGTCTAAGTTTGCGTTGCGAACTAGCCTAGCATGCTACTAATCAGTGACAGTGCTATTGGTATTGCTAGCGCTAGCATTTTAACTGATTACTGACATCCGACCTTGGCTTGAGTTTGTTTGGCATGTTTGGGCAGAGAGGAGGAGTTCAAAGAGTCAACAAGGGCATTACACTGTTATAGGGAATTGCTATGTTAAATCTAACCTGTTACAATATTAATTATTTACCTTCTCCGGCTTCATAAACGGACATTAGCAAGTTATCATCAGGCCTGGTTATCATAATCACATAATCAGCTGTAATCAGCTGAGGGTGCACTACACCAAATCCTTCCGCATTTGGTGTAACCCTTCATAGTTCCGGTAAAAAATAGCACCTATGCGAAATATATCGGCGTCCCGAGGGAACCAAATTTGAGTGACTCTTGGTTGTTTTGATAAAAAGATAGAATAGGAGCTCAACATTACATATCTGTTCAGAAAATTTTCTGAATCGAATGTGCATGGGTAATAGGCCCTCGGAACAATATCATGGCCGGAACTGGTAAGGAGGCGAGCGTGTCGGCTGAAATTCGGGATGGCGCTGTTCAGGAGTTCGTATCTCTCAAGTTTGTCTTAACTTGTCCCGAAAAATTAAATTTAAATAAAAGTTTAATCTTTATTTAAGACATTGGTTTGATCAAAATATTAAAAATGTTGTTACATGGGGTAGAAAAACAAACTTACTTTCTTGTATTTTCCCGTGTATTTCAATGGGACGATTATTTAGTGGTGTGTGCCCTGAGATGCACTCTTTATAGCCAGCCCGTAGCCATCAATCAATTATACTTGGGCTCTTTTTGGGCGTAATATTGCGAATACGATGATGACGCTTAATATATAGCAAGCCATTGGTGTCATAATTTTTTTTTAAATACACATGCAGGCTGCAGCTATGACCGGATTTCCAAGCTTGTTTTCCCGGCCAATCATTTTTATTATTTAAAGCACTATGATTCACCCTTCATTTTTCAAATAAACAATAATTATTCAGAGCCCTCAAGACCCCTAGGCCTATTCTCCATTAGACTGCTAAACAATTCATAGGCCTACCTATACCATTCCATCAGGCCCGTATACACAGGGGGGGGTGCGATCGCACCTCCCCAAATTTGCTAAAGTATACAAAAAGTCTAAGAATTTGCGAGCGTAGCGAGCACAAAAATCAGTTTTTTTGGTCATAAAAGGTCCAAATTTGAGGGGAAAAGTCCTCTTTTCACAAAATCGCCCCCCTGGAAAAAAAAAAAAAAAGTCCACTTTAAAAAAAAAATCCTGCTTACGGGCCTGCATTCCATGCATGATCAGGGAAGCTTGATCTCACTTCCGTAGACACTTAACCTTCTGAATGCTTAGTCAGCAGGGCGGTTTTCCGCAAGTCGCTAACTTCATGTGGGTTGCGCGCATTTAAATGGCAGGCTCTCGTGTCAACCGAAGACCCCTTGTTTTTCCATTTCATCTGTCACCCAAGATCCTTATTTTTTAATTATTTGAACAGCAACTTTCACTTTTATCACTGATTTTGTTACTTAGGGAGTGTTCATTAATAATTTGGTTGGGGGCTGGTTTACCTCAAATTTTAAGCTCGATGACCACGGATGACCCCCGGCCTCCCCTTGATGGACTGCTAATCTTATATATACCATGGAGGTATATGTACCTCCATGAACTTACAGACAAAACTTTTTGGACCCCCCCCCCGGCCCCTTTATATCGTATAACAAGTGTTGTTTCCAGTGGTGTGTTATCTGGGTCACATGCCCCGGGTCACACCAGAGAAGAGTCAAGTCTTCTCTGGTCATACTGACAGTCTAAATTAGCTACATGTATAATTTTGAATGGGGCTCAGGCCTAATTCAACTTCGTCAGTACTGCTGTTTGCTTCGTTTTTAATTTGACATTTCAAAAATACCAAATGACAATTTGAATGACTTGTCCTTCACTTTTAAGTAATTTATTATCAATTTTAATTTTTTACACTTGCGCTGGGATCACTGAGTGGGTCTTTATTTAATTCAAAAAAATCAAGTTGTTTATCTGATTTTACAGGGATAAATGATAGAGTTTTTATTTGGGCTAGTCTGTGCGGGGGCTGATTACTACCCGCCCGCGAGCTACCAACATAGGAGTATAGCATAATTTGCCGTATTTTGACCCAAAACCATTGGCGTACGCAGGGGGGGTCTTACGGGTGTGAAACACCCCCCTTGGATCTGTCAAAAAAAATTAAAATGGGGGGAGAAAAGGCGAAGAAAGAGAGAGAGACAGAGAGAGAGAGATAGAGAGAGGAGAGAGGGGGGGAATGGGAAGAGGAGAGGAGGGAGATGAGCAAGGCATATGGGACATATTATTACAACTATCATAGGCCTATATATTCCATAACTACCCCGCCCACACATATTTATCTCACCCTATAGGCCTATACCCGGTATTGACCGGCAACGTACGTAAATGTGTCAATACATATTAACACCCCCACATCATTACACCTTTACCCTGGCAACGTACGTACGTAAAGGTTTTAATTGTTAATTGACATGGATATAGGGCCCGCCTTATGATGTTACACCTCCACATCAAACCTCACACCCTACCCCCGGACCCTAACCCGGCAACATACGTAAAGGTTTTAATTGTGCAAATTGAGTTCGGGCCCTTTTTTCTGTTTGAAGCAATGATTTAAATCATGTAAATAGTGTAAAAATTATGCACCAAATGGCTTCAATCGGACCTTCATTTTGCAAATTTTTCGAACTTCTGCAGGAGGCAAAACTCTTGTTCACGAAAGGCTTCATGTACCGTTATTTCACCAATTTTTGGCTTTTTCAAACTAAAATTTTACACACTAATCATGCTAATAGTCCCAAAATGATCCACCAAATCGCTTCAATTAGGTCTTCATTTTGCAATAGTTTCTTAATTCTGAGGGGGGCACATCCCCCCTCAGACACCCCCCTGCACAGTGGATAAACAAGCAGCCATTTTTGATTCTCAGTGCTTTCGATATTTACCAATTTGTGTTTAACACAATATAGGCCTACAACTGAAGAAAAAACTTGTTCACGAAAGGCTTCATGGACCGTCATTTCACAAATTTTCGGCTTTTTCAATTTAAAATTTTACACACTAATAGTGCCAAAATTGTCCACCAAATCGCTTCAATTAGGTCTTCATTTACCAAAATTTTCTAATTCTGAGGGGGGCACATCCCCCCTCAGACTCCCCCCTGCGTCGCGCAGGCGCGACGGGATGACCGCTATGCGGCCATTTCTTTATTTTAGTATTTTTATCATCACACCCCCCTTAAAAAATTCCTGCGTACGCGCATGCCCAAAACACAGTGTTTTTCGGCTACCTAGTGGCCGGACTGAGAACAGGACAATGGGCCCATCTGGCCCAATGGTTAATCCGGCCCTGGGCTCTAGTTCAGGCTCTAGTTTGATTCGCCGAATTTGAATTTTCATTGTTGTTTTAGCTCATATCCCTTTGATGTTTATGACGAAAGTGCTATAAAGATCTGTGAACATAGGCCTACCCAAAAATCTCTTCCCCTCGCCTCGGCTTGCCCCCCCCCCCCTTTTTTTTTTTTTTTTTGGTTGGCCAACAATTGCTTGCCCTCCCCTTTTACCCTCCCGATGGTTCATAATTATTGTAGGCTACAGCCCGGCCCCTAATATTAAAAATGAAGATGATGACGAAGTAGATGGTGACGAAGTCGATGATGACGACAACGACAAGCCATGGCGCGGTCTGAGTGGGTGTTTTATGCCGCCCAAGTCCACACCCCTAATTGGACCACGGGCTGCATTAACTAAATATTTATGTGGAACTTGGAACGAATGCTGGACGGTTCGCACCCTTTCAATTTCGGACCCGTGCACTTTCGCCCCCTTTTTATACCGCGTGTATTGTGCTGCTGTTGATTGATGCACGATCGATTGCTTGAACTCCCGGCGGTGCGGCGTAGTATGTTTATAGTGGGGCCGTCGGGCATGCACTTATTAAGTCATGATAAACCCGGGAAGGAAGGAAAAAAAGGATATTTTAAATAACAAAATAGAGGAACGATTTTTTTTCTCAGTATATATTACAGGCCAGATATTTTAGCAGCAGGCTTACCCAAAATAATGAAATAATTAGAATTCAATGATAAAAATAGTAATAATAATAAATAGTAATAATTATAAATTTATATTTAATTATTAATTATAATATGTATAAAAACAGGGAAAATTTGTTCCAACTGACGACCAAAGGATGGATCCAAAAGGATACAAGTGTCAACAAGCAATGGATAAAATTAAAAACAATGAAAGTATGACACAACATCCAATGGAGGAGTAACACAAAACATATAAACAAAGTTAATTTAATAATATAATATGATGATGATAATAATAATAATAGGCCTAATATGATAATAATAATAATAATAATAATAATAATAATAATAATAATAATAATAATAATAATAATAATAATAATAATAATAATAATAATCAATAATAATAATAATAATGATAATAATATAAACAAAGTTAATTTAATAATATAAATTTATGATAATAATAATAATATGATGATGATGATGATGATGATGATGATGATGATGATGATGATGATGATGATAAGAAGAAGAAGAATAATAACAATGATAAATAATAACAATGATAATAATAATAATAATGATAATAATAATAATATTCAGTAATAAGGTGTTCCGTGGTGTTTAAATCAATCTTCATAATTAGTCCGTGATTGACAGGCAAGTTACAGAAATAAAAAAAACCGAATTATGATAACTGTCAATCATTTACAAATCAGAATCAGATTGCACAATTTTTTCAGAAATAATTATAATGTATATATTTAGAGTTGTGGTGTTTGCTAGAAGTCAATGAAGAAATATGATGTACACGCATATAGGCCTAATATAGGCAAAAATCTAGGAAAGAATGACATAGAGAAACGAAACATAAACATGATATAATAAAGAAAGAAACATAATAATACTAATAAAAACAAGGAAGCAATTATTTAAAAGGGCATTTCGTGATCCACAGCATCATCCCCTCAAAAAAGTTGAGATTTTTATACCACTGGAAACCTCTGGCTACATAATGTTTATGTCCAAAAAAATTCTTGCAGATTAATTCGTCTAGCAAAAATTTTCGTCAATTTTGAATTACGTTCTGTACCAGAACGAAATTACAACAGTGGCCTGTGGAGCAGTGTAATACACATAGTCATGCCTAACTCGCAAACGCAAAATCGGAATCAACTGAAATTTTGGGAATAAGATTTTTTCAAGCATATCTACCATGTCTACTGAAAAATGTATGTCATAAAAAGATGATACTAGGATCACGAAATACTCCTTTAAGATAGATGTCATTTATGCGTCGGACCCCTATAGCCTGATCATGCAAACGAAAAAAGAAAGAAAGGAATGAAAGAAAGAAAAGGAAAGAAAAAACAAAATCCAAAGAAATTAAGATGAACTGAACAAATCTAATTGATAGAAATAAATTAATTGTTTAAAACTGTTTATTATGTGCAGCAACATCCAAAAACAAAACAGGTTTCAAAAGACAAAGCAGCTTTCTTGATTAAAAAAAAAGAATAAAAAAGGCACTATAAAAACCAAAAAAAGAACAGAAAATAAAAATAAAGAAAGAAATTCATCTCCTTTACACGATCTTTATTATCTAAGAAATAGATGCTATAAATTACATTATTGACATCTTCGAGTTCAAACATACCGCCTTAAAATTGTCGGCATATTAGCGGATTAAGATACCACGTAAGATGTGCCGTGGTGTTAATAAAGCATTGTCATAATGAGTCCGTGATTGACAGGCCAGTTGCAGAAATTAAGAAAAAAACAAAATGAGTCGTGAACATATAAATAAGAGAAAAGAAAAATGAGTTTTAATTTAATTGTAAACCGCATGTACGTTACGATATGTAAAAAGATAAACTACATCTATCTTCAGTATAGCATTAACTTGTTTTTGACATGATGTAACAACTATATCTTTAGCTGATTAGTGTTCAGTGTTCACATTTTTGTGTATATGGGGGGTAGGGGTGTATGTGTGGGGTGTATATATGATGTGTGAGGTGCGTGTGGGGTGTATGTGGGGGGGCGGATGGGTTTGTACGACTATATAAGATCACGTTTAAATCGGAATTTCATTTGTGATATATTTCTGTGTTTTAATGCATGCGTTTCTGTGTTTAGTTGCAATTCATAATATTTGTAGCTAAGTTGATTCCAAAATAAATACTTTAATGTGTAAGTGTAAGAAAGAAAGAAGAAAGAAAGAAGAAAAAAGAAAAAGAAAGAAAGAAAGAAAGAACGAAAGAAAGAAGGAAAAAAGGGGAAAAAAAGGAAGAAAAAAAAGAAGAAAAAACTAAATCCAAAGAAATTAAAATGAACTGAACAAATATAATTGATAGAAATAAATCTGCTATTACAGGGGCCCTGTGTCATAAAAACAATATACATAACAATTTGTAGAATTATACATAGGCCCTATATATGTAAGAATTTTTTAAAAACATAAACATCAAAAAATCATACATCAAGTATATCAAAATTCATTAAAAGTCATAAAGTATTCACATTTCTTTGTTTTATACAATTTACGTAACACTTGTAGAAATATATATATTAAATTAATTAAGAACACAGACAAAATACATCATTCATTAAAAGACATAAAAGTTAAAACATTTGGTTCATTATTTACATTTCTTATTAAAACGAACAGAAAACTTTCCTGATTAATAATATTTTATATTTGGCAAAGAATATGGATGCAATTGTAATATTTCTCAATGTGCAATCGTAACATATTGTTCGTAAATAAATATCTTTGTATGCATGTATTTCTTGACAAGTTTATACCGGCGCGGGGCCCGGGGGCTTGTCAAGCAATCGATCGTACGTCACTAGGCATATGGCACTTTTGCGTGTCTGTTTACGGTACCATTGATTGAACCAACACCATACCAGGCGCTTTCGCGTAAGTCAATTCATTACATAATGGGTTGAAGGAGTCACACCTTATACATCAATCATCGAATCCATCATCAATCGAATCAGTCACCGACTCGTCGTGAGTGGCGGTCGGGAAGTGACTACGGTACGAGCACGTGAAGGTACAATAGAGGCAAGACCTATTGCGCTAAGAAGGTTAAGGATAGTGACGAGGGCGGCAACAGCTAGACGTTTGAATGTGCATACCGCCGTGTCACTGCACATGACTGACATGAGCCTACCTGTTGTGTCGAAGCACCCAAGCTATCCCGAGCTTTCCAGCAGCATAAGGTCGAACCAAAGTTATACCGAATAGTAACATTATCCCATTATGGTTCGTTGTACTGGCTTGACCGGTTAACGGACTGGGGGAATAATTTACTATTCACAAGACTTGGCAGTTTGCTATAAGGGAACCGACGACTCGGACTAGTGCGAGCAGGTATAAAACCGATACGCGCCTTACATGGCTGCCACAGGGGCTACGCTGAAACACAAGTCTTCAAGAAGTCACTTCAGATTGACCAACCAGAGTGGGTCGGCTTATACAGCGACCAAAAGTTACCCAGTTCCTGTTCTTTTGAACAGATTTTTGCAACCTGAGGGACAAGCTTTTAGCAATGACCCTGCTCCTACGAGAGCGAACCTAACGAACGAACGAACGAACACCTTATACAGTCACGCGGCCGAGTGTCCCGGGGACTTGTCAAGCAATCGATCCGGTACGGGTGTGTTCTGGGACGAATAATGCGTGCTACTGCCTAGTCACCGTAGGCTAGTAGGCTACCATTGCATTAATTGAACCCATGTTACACCGGCGCTTTCGCGTAGGTGGCAGCTAATAATTGCGGTGAAGAAAGGTGGCGAAAGTCAGCACAGCATTATCGCAAAGCTGCTACAGGAGTTTGTTTTGCATGTGCGCAATTGTCTTTGAGAAATTTGCCAAATATTTTTTTCCATTAGTTTCATGTCAAAGAAGATCAATTCGGCAACATAAAGATGGGATCAAATTATAAATTTTTGGCCATATCAATATTAGGCCCTATATAAATTTTGTAAGGCATAAATAATTTAAACAAATAAATAAATAAATAATAACTAATAAGGTAACATAATTCTAATAATAATAATAATATAACAACAATTATAATAATAATAATAATAATAATAATAATGATAATAATAAAGATAATAATAATAATGATAATAATAATAAAGATAATAATAATAATAATAATAATAATAATAAAGATAATAATAATAATAATAATAATAATAATAATAATAATAATAATAATAAATAGGCCTAAAATAAAATAAAAATTAAATTAAATTAAATAGGCCTATTAAGTAAAATAAAATAACAAGTCAAAAACAAAATGAATACCAATCTTCAGTCGAAGCCCATTTAATATATTGTAATAATATAGGCCTATTACATTCAATGAACCGGAGAGTCCATCAACATCCCGTGTCAACATACTATTTGCTTTTGTACACGCTGGACCCAGCACTGCAAACACAGACAATCAACACTCAACCAATAGTACTATACACATACAACACCCCACTGTACCGCCGGGAGTTGAAGCGATCGATCGTGCATCATCAATCAACAGCAGCACATTACCCGCGGTTTAAAAAGGGGGCGAAAGTGCACGGGTGCGAAATTGAAAGGGGGCGAAAGTGCACGGGTCCGAAATTGAAAGGGTGCGAAGTGTCCTGTTTCCCTTGGGACGACCTTGAAAGCCGAACGGAAGCAAGATCATGAGACTGATCGGAGGCTTTTTACTTATTTTTAATTTTATTAGTGAGTACTTGAAAGTATTTAGAATTTAAGATGTGTTTGCTAAGCTTATTGTCTTTGTCATTGACATTTTGGGTATTAGGGTAGCTGCAGGTAATATGGGACAGCAGGTAATATGGGATATATCTGGTTCCATACAGCAATACGCAGTATTGCTGTCTGGTAAGCAGGTACGAATTGAGACGTTGTGAATTGAGACGTCGGAGCCGGTCAAACACAGAGGACTAGCCTACATCCCGTATCCTACTATCACTCAAACAAGCAAATCTCTTCACGAATTCACTCACCTTGCGATCCTACATCATCAGTTGAAACAAACATCTAAGTTTCCAAAAACAACTTTGTCATTCCTCAAAACTACAAGTAACTTCATTAATAAAAATTGAAATCATACTATATTACCCGTTATTGAAAATTTTGTTCGATTTATGTGAACCAAAAGAACGCACGAGTCGAGTTCAGTTTACCAAAATGGTAGCTCCTGCCTCCTGGTCACCTCAGATATGACGTCAGTGTCAAGCTGCGTATTAAACGGTGGATCGGATTGGTTGAAATCAACGCCACGTTTTTGACCTTACAGGGGTCAGAGATATGCATATTCATGTATGAAAACAGCGATGCGGATATAGTATCATCACCGAGAACTGAGAATTGCGACATTTTCGATGTTTGTACCGGGAATTTCAGACACGGAGACTCCGCGGAGATTTCGAAAAATTCGTCCAAAGGTAACCAAAGGGTTGGGGATCGCATTTTTAACTATCACTAAATGTTTCGGAATTGAGGTCGGCTAAAAAGTAGACAGTTTCGGGGACTGTAATTGGTGTAGATGTCACATTTTGAACAGTGAGCGAATAAGTGACCAATTTCATGCTCAGCACAAGTGACTATCTTTACACAGGGTAAATATGGGACACCTGTTTTCATTTTAACAAAATGTAGCTTAGAGAAGGTACACACTTTAAGTTGATTTGTTAAGTGTTTAGAGACATCAATTGTGCTTCTAGAAATGCAGTTTTGGAGTCTGTGTATCAAACTCTTGGAAATCAATGCCAAAAGAGTGAAATTGCCCAAAAATTTACGTCGTTTTTTGGCCTGATATTTTTATGATTGTGTATCCAAATACTCTGGTACTGAGGGTGCATTTGTCACTTTTTATGATCTTTAGGTGATGGGTTAAGCTTATCAGCAGGTAAAATTCCACTGAAAAGTGGCACTTTCCTTTATAAATGATTATTTTCTCTGATTTTCAACTGAATGGGTGCAGGTAATATGGGACACATAGGAAATTGTGTGCATTGTCAATGCGAAAAGCAAAACTATTTAGAAAATTGAATTTTCTTGTTGAAATTTGCATTTAACATTCAAAATCATGTAACAAAAATGTTTTTAGAACAAAAGAGTGATTTTCTGAACATTTTGATTTTCACCATAGAGATAACACAGTGTCCCATATTACCTGCACATGCAGGTAATATGGGACACTTGACGATGACGTCATTTTGACGTCATAGCGTCCAAACAAACATAAAAACAAGATAACATTGCCTGTTTGATTAATCTTAAAGGACAGGTTGTTCATCATAACAATCTCTTTTGGGCATATCTTCTATAGTTTTTATGCACATAAGCTAAACGTCCTTAATGGTCCCATATTACCTGCAGGTACCCTATTATTGGGACTACAACTGGTCCAGGCCAGGGCACCAGGCCAGGCATATGATGCATGATTGTTATTGTAATGATGTATGCTATCAACAAGTACATGTTTCATGGTTTAATTAGGCATGTTGGGGGTGGGGGGGTGTTAGGCAGGTGCCGGGGCAGGTGACTATGAAATGACTATAGTATTGCACTATAAGAGGACAATTGTGGCTTAAAATATGTGACCGTTTAATACAGGAGGCTATGGGAAATGGCATGCCTGTTAAGGAGTTGAAGGCCTGGGTTGAAGGTCAATTGCCTGACTTTAAAAATAAACTGATAGACCATAAGTTGCTCGAGAACTCTAGCCAAGAATTTGCTCACCGATAGCTTCACATTCTAGGCTAGAGACCACCATAGCATTCAAATTGTAAAGCAATGGAAGGTCAGAAGTAAACACAGCCGATCACGACAGGCGATTGCATCAAAAATGTTGCTAAAATTACACTTCAGCAAAATTTTAGACTGCCCAAAATAGGAAAATCTTGCTCAAAAGATACAGTTGACTCATCGAAATAACTTTCATCCGAATTTCAACATTACCAGAATAAATAACCTTCGGTGCAAAAAATTGCACCGCTGTCCGACCGAAAAACCGTAGCAAAGCACTCTAGCTTCGAATGCGTAACTATCGTGTGCAAATTCGAAGCTAGAGTTCTTGAGTAAACCATAAGTAAATCCAAATTTTTAATGAATTTTTAAGTTTTAATGAATAAATCAATAAGATTTAGTGCTACCTGTTTGCTTCCTTGACATCAGGTTATGATGCAAGAGGCGTATGAATCTATAATAAATTACTGAGTTTGGCGACTTGGTAAGGCTAAAAACTTCTACATTTTACATTATTTCGAAAAGCGGATTTTTGCGTTATGTGAAGTAAAGTTGTCCGCACCCCAATAAAACGTCCAATTTTGTTTTTGTTTACGTTAAGGGTGTCAAATAATGATAATTAGTTTCAAAGGCACTACCAAGGAACCTGCGAGCTAAGCACTGAGTAAAGGCCCGGTCACACTATGACGGACGATAAGCAACGAAAGGTGACGAACATGAAAATCACAAAATGTTGACGGCAAAGCGACAACAAAAAGAGGAAAAACAAGATTCGGTGACGAGTGGGAACGACCTTTAGCGACAACACGACGGCAAGGGACGAAATGCTGCGGCAGGAAACAGAGACTAGCGACCGAATCCGGACGTTGTCTGGGCTAATCTAAACTATTAATATCTATATCAATAAATATCAATAATATTCAAAAATATTACACATATCAATAATATTCAAAAATATTACACATATCAATTAATATCTTTATCAATAATAATCAAAAATATTACCATCAATATCAATAATAATCAAAAATATTACACATATCAATAATAATATAATAAAAACAATATAAATATCAATAATAATCAAAAATAGTAAAATCAATATAAATAATAATCTAAACTTTTAATATCTATATCAATAATAATCAAAAATATTAACATCAATATCAATAATAATAAATTCAAAATTGCAATTAAGCAGCTTAACGTTAAACTTGCCGTTCACCCCCTATTCGTCATAGTGTTACCGGCCTTAAACACTGAGTAAACAGTCACAATTATACACTACAATACAGTCATGCTGTTTAACATGAACACCCGCAAAATCCTATGTCTGATCTGATCAATGCTGAGATTGGGTCACTCATACCATTACACAGGAGAATCTGACTTGAGTAATTAACATGCATTGTTTATTCAACTAATTTGTCAACATTATCATGTCAGTGTTCAAACTAGAACCTAATGTCAACAGTTAAATGTTTGTTTATTGAATTAGGAGTCTCCAAATCACCCAAATTAAACAGGGTTGCCAAACTGTGATTTAGTAGCCCAAATGGGTGAGTTTTTAAGATCCCCCAACTTTTGACAATTTCCTGTCCCATTCCAATATCTGTGCATAGAGACAGGTGGTTAAGAAAAATGGGTGACTTTTTAGCAATGCAGGTACAAAAGTCTGGTTAGGCTCACCATAACTCACAGGTTAGCAGCATAATCAGTGAATTAGGTCAAAGCACAGATATTGGAAAAGTCTCCAAATTACCCAAATTAAACAGGGTTGCCAAACTGTGATTTAGTAGCCCAAATGGGTGACTTTTGAAGATCCCCCAACTTTTGACAATTTCCTGTCCCATAGAGACAGATGGTTAAGAAAAATGGGTGACTTTTTTAATAGCAACGCAGGTACAAGTCTGGTAAGCATGGTAAGGCTCACCATAACTCACAGGTTAGCAGCATAATCAGTGTCTGTGCAAAATACTTTGCAAATGTTGAAAGTAAGTGTTCTACAAAATTGTACATTTATTTTGATTATTCCGAGACTGCACCTCAAATTGCCCTGCACCAGGTGAAACTAAATTAACATCTATTGTTTATTCAACTAATTTGTCAACATGGTCACTGAACTTACCAATTCCAAAAACTCAGTAATTTATTATAGATACCTTAAAGGAGTATTTCGTGATCCTAGCATCCTCTATTTATGTCATTTTTCATTAGATATCCACGAAAAAAACCTATTCCCAAAATTTCAGTTGATTCCGATTTTATTCATGAGTTATGCATGATTATGTGTATTACACTGCTCCATAGACAATGCGTTGTAATTTCGTTCTGGTGCACCAGAACGAAATTCAAATTTCACGATATCTTTGCTAAACGAATTAATCTGCAAGAAATATTTTGTACATAAACCGGGACGTAGCAAGAGGTTTCCAGTGATGTAAAAATCTCAACTTTTTTTGAGAAAAGTGGGGGGAATGAGGCTGTGGATCACGAAATGCCCTTTTAAGCAATCACACAATATTATATAATACCAGGGACTGTGTATGAACACCTAATTAGTCACACATCAATAATGTCAACATTTACTGAGGTCAAGATTGCCAGCATGAACATCTCATAGGGGGTTGTTGGTGTATCCAGGGTATTGTAGTTATAAATTGTGCTAATTATAATATGATCCAATTGCCTATTTGCATGCCTTATCAAACCACTGAATTTTACCATGCTATGTTATATGAAACAGAGTGTAAGGATATGTGAATAAAATTGTTTCATCTGCACAGTGGTGTAGCCAGGACTTTTTCAGAGAGAGAAAGGGGGGGGAAGGCAAATTTAATGGGGGGGGCAAATTGTCACAAATGGGCTAAAAAGTAAAAGGTACAACAAAATTGATCCAAAATGGGCTAACAAATAAAAAGTACAACAAAATGCATACAAATCTTAAATATCCGTAGCCAGCATACCATAGGGGCCCAAGAGTAAATATATATTTCTAGCTGTAGTAGGCCTACATCAATTATCCTACTTCACCAGAATCTGTTTGTTTGTGTGTTTGTGTATCTGTTTGTCTGTCCGCCTCTTTTCTCGGAGACTGGGGGTCGCGCGTTCCTCAAACTTGGTGGGTGGGTGCAGCTTGGTATGAGGAAGAACGAGTTTATATTTTTTAAGGTCAAAGGTCAAGGCCGGGGTCAAGTCCAATTGAAGTCTAATTTCAAATTGCCCCTATGGAGCTCAAACTTGGTGGGTGTGTTGACCTTGGACTAACAAACAAAAGTTTCCACGGTGACCTTTTTCAGTCAGACCTACGGTTAAGAGGTCATAGGTCAAAAAAAGGTAGAAATTTCAAATTGCCCCTATGGAGCTCAAACTTGGTGGGTGGGTGGATCTTGGACTAACAAACAAAAGTTTCCACAGTGACCTTTTTTTCAGACCTACGGTTAAGAGGTCATAGGTCAAAAAAAGGTAGAAATTTCAAATTGCCCCTATGGAGCTCAAACGTGGTGGGTGGGTGGATCTTGGACTAACAAACAAAAGTTTCCACGGTGACCTTTTGTCAGACCTACGGTTAAGAGGTCATAGGTCAAAAAAGGTAGAAATTTCAAATTGTCTCTATGGAGCTCAAACTTGGTGGGTGTGTTGACCTTGGACTAATAAACAAAAGTTTCCACGGTGACCTTTTCGTCAGAACTACGGTTAAGAGGTCATAGGTCAAAAAAGGTAGACATTTCAAATTGCCCCTATGGAGCTCAAACTTGGTGGGTGGGTGGATCTTGGACTAACAAACAAAAATTTCCACGGTGACCTTTTTGTCAGACCTACGGTTAAGAGGTCATAGGTCAAAAAAAGGTAGAAATTTAAAATTGCCTCTATGGAGCTCAAACTTGGTGGGTGAGTGGACCTTGGACTAACAAACAAAAGTTTTCACGGTGACCTTTTTGTCAGACCTTCCCAAAGGACACACCCTGATTCTGAGATCTGCGAAAGCCAATAATTATGATAGCCGAAAACCGCGAGATACGGGTAACCGCCTAGTATTGAATAAATGTTATCAAATTCGTTACTACATGTATGTTTAATACATGCCTGCAGTTGTGACTGATGCTTATGCCGGGGAGTAACAGAATATTCGGTGCGTGGCCTGAACCAAAGGTCTGCAGTACAAATCTATCTTTTTATCTAGTGTTTAGAGAATGTTATGTTATACCCAACCGTTGCTACCAAAAGCCTCTGGATGCACTTGGATACCATAATTCTCCACTGACGTAGAGAACATCATTCACAAACTTTCACACTTCTGGGACCTAAAGGTTATGAGGGATTATACACTTGAATGATTTTGTATTCATACTTGCATCTACTACCGACATCTACCGCCGTCGCCTGATGCTAGCCTTTCGAAAATGCTTCTTGCGTGGAGTGTTTAAATAAATGAGCATGCACAAAAGGTTAACATCATTACACTTTCGCAGATGCCCATAGGTGCTATTATACACTAAGCCAAAAAAGAAACTTATAATTTTTCACAAGGTCGTATCTTAAAATCCTGTCCATCAAAATTAACCAAAATTACACACAGGATTAGGCCAAAAAAAAAAAATTGTTGTGTTGCCCTCAAGTGGAAAAATGGGAAAGTTGGGTCGAGGCGGTCGGATTTCTTTTTTTTTTTTTTTTTTTTTTTTTTAACCTTCAGATTTTAAAAATCCCTCAAATATTAAATAATGCTTTTTCAATTAGGTGTACATTTGTCAATTTTGACTTCTGGATACCTGTTAGACATCAATTAAAGACTAGTCTTTCAATATAATATTAATTTTAAGTGAAAAACATTGATTTTTTGAACAAATCTGTAAAAATCATCATTCAAAAAAAAAAAAAATTAAAAAATTATGACCCTGATTTTTCAGGATTTAGTACCGGACGGTTGAGGGCAACACAACAATTTTTTTTTTTTTTTTTACCTCAATACTCTACCCTAAACACATGTCATTAATCAAGCAGTTGTCCAACTGACACAATAGCAAAATGCACTGATATGGAACAGCTTCCTGGACCACATTGTAGTATGAACTTTCACATTTTGATACTCTAAATACCATTATGAACCCAACACATGCACCTCAAATCGAACCTTCTACCTCTTGTCAGGCAAACATAGTCCAAGGGTCCCTTAAACATACTATAGTTATGTTTGCTTTGTCATATTTACAAATAATAAAATGTGATTGGATCACACGCATTGTGTATATATTCATGAGGTTACTGTGATTATGAATGTTTTTTTAAATTCTAGATGGAGACTTGACATTGATTATCTTGTTGAATAAGACGCCAAATTTGGCAGCCTTGGGTTCTTCATAACATATTGTATGGAAATGAGTGCCATTAATACAGTTAATACAGACGACCCTTACAAAGAGGATACAACAAATCTTTCACCTGCCACACAAAACAACATGGCTGAACACGATAAAAGACACCATCCTCCCTTAAAACCAATGGTGAAAGTTTTAGCTTTCTTTGCTGCCATGGGTGGTTTTCTATTTGGCTATGACACGGCGTAGTATCGGGAGCCATGATTCAACTCCGGGAAGCATTTCAACTTAGTACTCTATGGCAAGAAATAATTGTCAGTGCAACTATTGGAGCAGCTGCAGTAGCATCACTTGCTGGTGCTGTCCTGAACGATTGGTTGGGCAGACGGCCAGTGATATTGATTGCCAGTTTTGTGTTCTCTCTGGGAGCAGTGGTACTAGCATTAGCGCCTGTGAGAGGAGTTCTTCTGCTTGGTAGGCTGATTGTTGGAATTGGAGTAGGTAAGTACTAGCTCAAATGTTTAAAATTGATATTAACAGATCTATGATCAATGTTTTGGGTAAACAAGGAAAATAATGTTGGCACACTCTGGCATACTAAATGTAAATTACTACCCCCTTTCCCC